>NC_054747.1:37697732-37812732 GCF_018143015.1 Lytechinus variegatus | reverse complement strand
ATGTAAAATTACAGGACATTGGTTTGTGGTGTATGGAACCTTACAAATTTCCTTAAATAAAACACAATTTCCCCCTTTTAAACAGACCAGGGGGGTGTTTCACAAAGATTTAAGTATGACTTAGTTCGCACTTAAATGTCGACGCGTACATGATATGCAACGTGCAATCTTATTGATCAATACGCAGTTGTGCGCGTCCTCTTGGCATGATCTGACCAATGCTGTCATGCCTTTTATACTGCGCGCAACTAGGCATTTAAGTGCGACTCTAAGTCATACTTAAATCTTTGTGAAACACCCCCTGTTCTTTTAAATCGTAGAAAATTGCTGTTTTATGAATTTACAGAATGATTCTGTTATTGCTTTCTATAAAATCCTGTGTTTTCCCCCTGTGAAATCAGTTTTTTTAAACAATGAAGGAAGAGTGGGAAGAGGATAACTACACAGCAAAAACTGTGGTGTTAACCGGTGTACATAGAGGACCACACCAGTTATTTTACACCGGTGTTAAATTGGTGGTTTTAGTTTAATATGTGTTATTACAACACCTTTTGGTTGTTACATCTACACTCTTTGGTGTTATGTTCAATCTTTAGGGTGTAATTTTAACACCTCAGGGTGTGGTCCTCTATTAACACCAATTGGTGTCATTTTTAACACCACAGTTTTTACACAATGAGTACAATGATGGAGATAGGTGAGCATAAAGAATAAGGCGGCGAGGGAGAGTCGGTCAATGAGGGAGAGGGGATGGAGATGCATGGGCCTATCTATGGAGAGGAAAAGGGTGAGAGAATGAGAGAGCTAGAAGCAGTGAATGGGAGTGATGAGGGGAGGGGAAGACTAGGAATTGGGATTGGAGGGGGGCTGGAAGTGTGTAAGGAGATATAGGGGTTGTATAATATGGACTAGAATGCGGTAGGATACCTTCCAGGAAGCTACTAAGCAAGGAGAGTCGGTGATAGGATGGGGGGGGGGTGGAGAAGAGGGGACCATCAGTACCATCGACGAGTTTCTCTGCCAAATCTAGGGCGTCCATCCCAATCAAGATGTCCTCTCACTCTCGCTCCCATCCCCCCTTTATGTCCGTATACCAACTTTCTACGGGATGCCTGCTCACCAACCAACGCGAGATGCTGGTGGTGTGACGTCATTACCTACGTCAAAACCTTCATTCCATGTCTTCTCGAAGCCCGTGATGAGCGGGAGATCGATCGCGGTTGCCATGGTTATGAGTATCACTTTCCTCGCGTTCCGATCCATGGATGGGGGGGGGGGGGGGGGTTGTCTCTAGTTTGTTCTCGTTGATGTCTGTCTCGTTAGTAATTGGTAATGCCGACCTACAATAAAGTTAATGCTTCTCTAATTCAGCCAAGACAAAGTACTGGTGATTGAGCAGTGGGGGAGAGGTTACTTATACCCGGCTCCATGCACTCACCTCTATATCCTTTAAAATGTTATGACCCTTATCTGTAAATGTGGGAATCCATTTCTGTAAAAAGAAAACAAGCCCGTAGCAAGGGGGGGGGACAGTCTGATCGAATGCCCCCATTACCCAAAGGATTAAACCAAAAAAAATATGGTAGGAAAATATATTTTTTTTTTCTCGGGGACGAAATTTAAACAGCTTTTACAGCAGATTTTTTTAATTGATAGTTTTACTTATCATTGTCAGACAAGGGATCAAAAACCTAATTGAAAACCCTGGCTACGGGGCTGGAACGAGAGGGAGGGAGAGAGAGAGAGAGAGAGGGGGGGGGGTTAAAGTCAGACTTATCGGAATTTACTTAAGTATGAGAAATGATCATGAGGCGATGATGATTACAATTTTGATGACGATGGTGATAATGATGATGATAATAATAATAACAATAATGATATTTCTACTTCTAAAAATAACACTACCGGTATTATTAGTACCGGTAATAAAAACTATAATGATAATGCTGACAATCATAATCATATTCAAAACATTTTCTTGGTTCCAAATCAACAAAAAAATTCCATTTTGACATTAAACCACAATACGCTATCTATAGAGGTTTTGAGTTGTGTACGTCTGATTAATTGCATTTATTCTTTTTCATTCCAAAATTCAACCAAAAATACAATGTAAAACAAAGCACAAAAATGTAATATACAGGAATGGAAAAAGGGGAACCCTTTGGAAAGCAAAGCTTGTTAATTAAAGTATATCTTTCATCAATGAAATTCAATCGTAAATTAAAAACGTTTGTACAACTAAAAAGAATACTAATACAGTCAAGATTTTTATGCCCACTAGCTCACTAAGTGACAATTAATAACAAAAATATTACATCATACGTCTGCCATTTGCAGTATTTTGATTACATGGAAAATTTACATAGCATCGTTTACAGGATTGTAACATTTGTATGGATTGGGTATGGATCTTTGTATTACTTTGTTTCGAATAAAAGTTAAGTAGTTCTTATTATTATCCTATCAGCCATGTAGGTCTCCCATTTCCTTTGAAAGTTCTTGTTCCTAAATGTTTAACATTTTTCGCCCAATAAATTGAACGACAGAGAAGTGTTTTAAAACAGTGTACACTGGCTTAATGGTTGAATAATGAATGACGTAGAATGTGACCTTTTGTGCAAATTTTTCTTTCCTCTTGACTTTTATTTCTGCCAAAGAGTTTGTCACTGTAAGGTTGTCCCCCATAGATGGCGCTATAACAAAGAAGATGAAAACGACACCAATTGCCGCTGAACCATCGTTCTCTGCAGGGATACTCTTACCATTATTACAATAGGTCCATGCTGAAACAATTGTAGGGGAAGCCGGGGTAAGTTGTGACAGTTTTTGCTTTTTGCATGTTAGAATTGATATGATTAATAATCTTGTCGAAATAAGTACCTTGCCTTGAAATTTAATTCTTCTGAAATATTTTCCACCTATATATTTTTTTTTGCCTCTATTAGAGGATTTATTAACATCAAAATCAGGGTTTACACAATAAGTCACATTCAAATCAAAGGTTACACAATCATAAATCATGAAAAATATAAGTATTATTATAATAATTACAAAGTCATATCTACGTTACATAGGTTTTCTTACATGAATCTTAACAAGCTCTTGGGCAGTTCATCTCTTTTTTTGGTCTTTTTACTAGCAATGTTGTACATTTCTATCCGTTTTTTAATTTCTTTTATAAATACATGTTTCAAAACAAAATTTCTTTTTTCGATTCTGATTTGTTTCTATCCAAAATAACTTTATATATTGACCAAAATGCAATAGTTACAAAGGTATTTGTTTTACTATCACTTTCAACTTTAAGTAACTGCTTGATGTTTACTTCTACTTTTACATTGTAAACTTCTCGCAAAATAATTTTGATATATTTGAAAAAGGATTTATTTACTTCACAGTCAATAAAAGCATGTATAATATCTTCTTTAACCTTGCATGTTGGACACAAATCATCTGTTGCGAAATTCCATTTGAACAGGTTACTTCTTACTGGTAAGAGATTATATAATAACTTAAGATTGAACTCTCGTAATTTATTTTCTCTAACTTGAATAAGATTATTTTAAATACATTTGCCCAATTTACATTAATATCAAGTTTGTTCTCCCAATATAAACAGCATTTATTGGTGAAAGTATTTTTTGAGGGAAACAGGTTATATACTCAGATCACTGATGCATTTCAAACTTTTTCCAATCATTACCTGGGGAGCAATAAAACCATGAGGTCGGATAGTGATGCCACTATTATCGCTCAAACTTTTTATCCAAATTGCTGGTATTGCCTTTTTTAATTTTGTATAGTCGAAAATAACAGTATTTTTACTTCTTTTTATATCGATCTTTCTCTGAATGTTTTCCATTGGTATGTAACCATTTCTCCCAATAATATCTGTTAAGTAAACTATACCACTTCTATACCAGTCTTTATAAAATAAAGACTGGTTATCAAATATTATATGTTTATTATGCCAAAGTATTTGATTTCGAATATCATTACAGTTAGGGTTAGACATACACACATCTTTCAATGTGGTAACAGTTCTAAAAATTTCCCAGGCCTCCAATATTTCTTTGTAAAAAGTTGGTATTTTCCTTTCGTTTATAATTTTTAGTGTTTTAATATTGAAATTACAATTTAAAGGAACGAGATACCTCCTAGGAGGTCAAACCAATATGAACACATTTTTTTCCACATTTCTGTTTTGTCATTCAAAAACCTTCCTAACCATTTTAACCGAAAGCTTAACATTTGATGGTAAACATCAGTCATTTTTATTCCACCATTTATATAATTTTCTGTTAAAGTACATCTTTTAATTTTTTCTACTTTTCTGTTCCAAATGAATCTATACACTATATTATTTAACATTTTCAGGAATTTCGTTGGAATGGAGTCAACAATGCTCAAATGTATTATTTGACTCAGTGCTAAACATTTAAGTATAGTTACCCGACCAAAAATAGTTAAGTTTCGTTTTGACCAGCTTTCAAGAGTCTTTTTCAATTTAGTTAATTTTTCTTCCCACTCTAAGTTTAGCGATTTGTCATTATCAGAATGAATATAATGACCTAAGTATTTTACAGGTTTTACAGTCCAAGATAAATTGTATTTTTTAATATCGTATTTCTTACTTGTATCTCCTAACCATATCAATGCTGTTTTTTCTTTATTAATCTTTGGTCCTGCTATTCTACCAAAGGTTTTTAATTCATTTAATATTTTTCTTAACGATTTTTCATCTTGAACAAAAAACAGAGTATCGTCAGCATATTGTAAGAGTTTAAGTTGAACGTCATGTTCTGTAATTTCAATAGGTTTAATCTTTTTGTTTTCTCTTATACCAATTGCTAAAAATTCGGCAGCGATGATAAACAAAAGGGCTGATAATGGACATCCTTTCCACCTATATATAAATTTCTATCCCCACACCGAAAGTCATCGTGACCTTTGAAAAAAACGATGTCAAATGGCTCAACTTGCCCCATATATGGGGTAAGTTTGAGCCACCTTCTGGGGTAAGTTGAGCCACAAAAACTATGTACAAAATGTATGAGGGGAGAACCAGCATGTCAATTTTTTGTTTAAAGTCTTTTCACTTGCTAATTCTCTATAAATACTAACATCCTTTAAAAGGAAAAGAGCAGTCATGTAAATTTGCTCCTTTCAGCCAGCATTTCAATCGATTTTATGGTTTGGTTTTTTTTTTAAGATACATTACCATATGAATTACCATGGCTCAACTCGCCCCATGCTGTTTGGCTCAACTTACCCCAGTCCGAACTTAGTGCGATAATTTTGTATCCACACATTTATAATGCATCCATCATATAAAAGACTATGACAAGAATAAAGATCCATACCAGGACTAACAATGTTGTTATCATGTCTTTATTATATTCAAAGACGTGTGTGTTTATAAAGCACTTATCTATTTCACACTCTTTTTTACTTTTTTGGCTGAAATTCATATTTTTCCCTCTAAAAAACTACTTTTTGTTTCAAAGTTGAAAACAATATGGTGGGGTTAGGGGTTATAGCAGCTATGGGTCATCAATACATGACACCACCACAATGTCTGACTCATTCATTATTGGACTGGGGCTGGTGGCTCAACTTGCCCCTATGCTCAACTTACCCCGCCTTCCCTACATATATTTTGTGATTGTCGGTGGTTAACATTGTATGGGACGATTTTTTTATCTATAATAAACCAAAAACAACATTCGAATATTATCCTTTCCCCCTTTGTAAAGATTTTTGGTATTCATGGTGATAATTTTCTAACATTCATTTTCCTTGCTTTCAAATACTATGTTCACTTTTGTAAATTTGATAACAAAACCCCAAATATTGTGGAATTCAAAGCTCGTATCAAAGGTATTGAGGATATTGAATATGTTTTGGCGAAGGAAAATGGTAAATTACCTGTACATTTTAAAAAGTGGAGATTTGATATCTGATTTGTTTTATGTATCTGTCTTGACAAGGATGTGAGTGCTGCTCTGTTTCATGTAAATATCTTGTTGATTTGTTTGATTTGTACTGTGATTTATTTTTATCAATAAAGATTGAAAGAAAGAAAAAAAAAAACACAATAGGTCCATGCTCTCACAGAGCTAGATTTTCATTTTTTAAAAAGGTCAATATTTTTGCTTTCTCGCTTTGCTCACTCGTTACCATTAAGAAACCGTATCTACATAGACCTACGTCAGTTGTTTGCCTCGATATTTTGCCTCATTACGAAACTGCTCTCATCTTTAAATGTAACATATAGGCTTTACTGCTCTTTTATGTCTATTTTTCGTTCATGATGTAAATCGGGAACAGACTACTAATCCCGGGGGGGGGGGGCACTTCCGTTTACGAGTGGACACCATGCGCGACCATGGGGTCTCGAAAAGCACCCTAAACACGTATTTTCCAAATTCTGAAAATGCACCCCTTAACAAGTATTGGCGTGTGAAACCCTTCCCTTAACAAATATTGGGAACAAAACGATACTCTTGCAAAGTATTCCCTGAAATGAACCCCTAAACAAGTACAGGAATATTTTATTGTTATGTCACGGGTCCTTCGGTCGTTACCTTTACACATCATTTGGTTTAATTAGTACTTCCACACCTCGTGCAAATCGGACTCTAAAGGCGTGGTCACACCGCCCGAGCGTTGTTGGAGCGGTCGTGGAGCGGTAGGGAAAGAGGACCGAATTTCGCTAACAAAATTGGGGAAAAAATCGAAAACATAAAAAAAACAATCGAAATCGAAAATGGTGAACGGTATATAGCGAGCGGTGATGATTTTTTTTCTCTCTCCCACGACCGCTCCAACAACGCTCGGGCGGTGTGACCATGTCTTAAGCGCGTAGTGTTGGGGCAAAAAGACATCCTTTACGAAACATTTTAATTTTGTTTTATCATCCCTGCAAACTGGACCCTAAACACTTAAACTTTCCTAGCAAAGTAGATACCTTTTTTCATTATTTTGTGTTTCTGACACCCTTTTTACGTGTTTTTTGGGTCGAGCATGGTATCCACTCGTCAATGTAAGTGGCCCCCTGGGTGTAAATTATAACTGCGCGAAGCGCTGAAACTAAGCTCTCTGATCTGATCAACACGAGGGGATGAAGTATCTCATAACTGAAATTCAGTGTATCTTTGCCATTAAAATAATTGAAGAAAATGGGAAATGAAGCACATCATAAAGGCAGACCAAATAGGAGACGATGGTTGTGGGGGCGTATACAGGTGGGGGGGGGGGGGGGCAGAGACTTTCAGAGTGAGCCAATAAGATCTGAGGGGGTGGTGGGATGTTGACGATGAAGGGATTAACCGTCGAGCGAGCAAATATTTTGACAATTTTTAGCATAAATTTTTTGGATAAATTTTTGACACAGTATTTAAAGAATGTAATAGTAGGCCTATATTATTTCACTATTTCCCATTCCCTTATACTTTCCTTTTTCCCCTTTTCCATGCATTGCCATGAAACCGGCCTTTTTTTTGGAGGGGGGGGGGATACATGCCACCCAGACATCTCTACATCTTATACTCCGAATGCAAGTTAATTGGCGATCGCATCCCGGGTCCGGGATCGCATTCCGGGGGGGGGGGGGCGTTTTCATGAAAGGACTTGTCGGACGTTTTATCCGACAAGTCCCATTTTATGCGACAGTTACCACAGGAACAGTGCCTCTCAGCCAATCAAAATCATGGAAAGATGTCAGATCTGAAACTTGTCGGATGAAAATATCCCGGGAAAATATTGGTGAAACGCTCCCCGGGTTGCATGGATCAGTAGGGGGGGGGGGGGTAATTGCGATTCATGCCTTCATGGTGTTTAGAATAAATTGGATAGCGCTGGAAAAGACCTCGAGATACTTGTTACACTATAGGACGGGGACTGCAAAACGTCTTTAATCGGTAACGGAAAGGAGGAGAAAAGAGAGAGAGAGAAGTTTAGGCCAGGAGTTTAGGGGGTGTGTCCCTTAATCATTCTCATACTGGTACATGTTTGAGCTCCCGTCATATATATCGGGATTTTCTTTCACAGACTGCAGTACCAGTATGTAAATCCAATCTTTGGAATGTTAACGTGCTCACATACATTCTAACATCTCAATAAAATAAATATGATATTTGAAGCTCTTTGTTAAAAATAAAAACTTGATGAAAAATAATTTTTGATATCAATGATTTCTTCCAAAACCATTTCGCGGGACCTCGCGATATCGCTCCAAATTATTTATAAACAACGATGACGTCACCGCTTGAAAGAGATCATCCAGAAACATGGCGACCGGATTTTTACGAATCCTTTTTCTGGTGCATATATTATCACTCATAAGTGTTTCAGTGCATTCTTTCAGACCAGGATCGAGGTCAAAAACTCTAAATTTTCCTCACCAAGAAATCAATGATGGAATAAAAAGGATAAGGCGGAGTGTCCCCTCTGAAAATGCAGCGTCTTCTTCGCGGTCGCGGACGGCGAGACAAGCGGAGAGCTCAGCCGACGAGTCCTCGGGACATGGTATTCAAGTCACGAAGGTTTGTATTGGCTGCACCGCTGCGGTGTGTGTGTTATGTCATCCATTGTCACCTGTTTATTTACGCAATGCCTAGTGGAAATACAAACTTGTTTGACTTCCTCATCTTTAGTTCATGAAGCTTATGACTTAAGTTATCTTCATGTACATGTACATGCTTATTTGGCGATATGCAGTCCAGAAATAATGGCCAGATTGAGCCTGAGGATAACTGACTCTTTTTAAAAATTGTTGAATTGTCAATGTCATGATTGTCAAATAACAAATAAAAAATTAAAGCCTATAAATGAATGCTTAAATGAAAAATAAATCAATAGCAATAATGACAATCGTCATTCGGTATATCTATGCAGTAATCTCACTAGTATTGGCCTTAGGTTTTATGACATGAGAGTCTACAGCTAAAGAGTAGAGAGATAGACTCAGTAATGATGCATGATGGACAAGCAAAACAAATGGGGTCTATCACCTACATATATGAATTATTTTCTCCAAGTACATGTACATTGTATGAGCATTGAAATTTTGAGGACTGGGAATGCAGTTAAACGTAGGTTATGAGCATGAAGACAAGATAATAAAGTTACAACTGGAATTCTTTGAGATACAGTTTTTGAGCTGTCCTCTAATTTCTAGATTTTAAGATTATACATTTCCAGTCAAGCAAAGATGTGAATGAATGATATTCAAAGAATAGAAATCTATTATAGATCATATTCTTTTTGCTTGGAAGCTTGTTTTTTATAAACTACATCATGTAAAACTTTTATCAACCTTTTAATATAAAGAAAATACTGGTAATAAGATATAGAAAACAAAGATCCATGAAATTTCCTTTTCTGGAAGCTTTTTTTTTTTTATTTGGAATGGTCTTTTGATGTAAAATATAAAAATTTGCATTTGTTTGAAATAATTGGAGTTAACAACATGTAATAATTAATTGTTATATTCCTTTAATCCCTCCTACAATCTGACGGAAACTTAAATTATTGTGGGAAGTTAATGATTTGGAATACTTTTTGTAATGTAAATTATAGTTGATTTTAATTGAAGTGATTGATGTTGTAAATTAAGGTCTACAGAAAGTGTTCAATATTTTCTTTAAAGGTCAAGTCCATTGATTTGAATCAATAGAGAAAAATCAGACAAGCACAATGCTGAAAATTTCATCAAAATCGGATGTAAAATAAGAAAGTTATGACATTTCAAAGTTTCGCTTATTTTCAACAAAATAGTTATATGAACGAGCCAGTTACATCCAAATGAGAGAGTCGATGATGTCACTCACTATTTCTTTTGTTTTTTATTGTTTGAATTATACAATATTTCAATTTTTACTAATTTCACAATTAGGACCTCCTTGCCTGAAGCACAAAATGTTAAAATAATGGTATTCCACGTGTTCAGGAGGAATGAAACTTTATTTCACATGACAATGACGAAAAATCAAAATATTTCATATTTCATATAATAAAATACAAAAGAAATAGTGAGTGAGTGATGTCACCAACTCTCTCATTTGGATGTAACTGGCTCGTTCATATAACTATTTTGTTGAAAATAAGCGAAACTTTGAAATGTCATAATTTTCTTATTTTACATCTGATTTTGATGAAATTTGATTTTTGATGAAATTTCAGTGTTATGCTTGTTGAATTTTTCTCTTTTTCAAATTAAGTTTTTGTTGGGGTGGACTTGTCCTTTAAGTATTTTTCGCTCCTTTTATTTCATTTTGGTGGGATCATGTAAATTTAATTATAATGTAATGCTTTAAACTTTTTAAAAGATGTGTTTAGTGTAATCAAAGATTTTGCGGGAGGCTGTGTTAACCTGTGTCTTGCGGAAACCTGGGCCCCATTACACAATGTTAATTTTATCAGTTTTACGACAACTTTACCATCTGATGGTAACCCCTTTAAAATCGTTGATTTTGATTCACTATTGAGCATTGTCACCATAGCAGTAACCATTTTGGAGTAAAGTTACAAGGATGGTACATTCTTTGCATCAGGACCCTGGTGTTGCCAGTAAAAAAACTAATTATGAATCATGATGCACATGTAGAATCTAGTAGGGAGTGGGTTAATTTCGAATATAACTTGTCCTTTAAAGGTCAAGTCCACCCCAAAAATAGTTGACTTGAATAAAAAGAGAAAAATCCAACTAGCATCACACTGAAAATTTCATCGAAATCGGATGTAAAATGAAAGAGAGTTATGACATTCGAAGTTTTGATTAATTTCACAGAACAGTTAACATTCTGGTGGGTATGCAAATGAGGATACTGATGATGTCATCCACTCACTATTTTTCTTTTGTATTTTATTATGAAATAGGGAATATTCTGTTTTCTCCTCATTGTCGAGTAAAACAACGATTAATTCCTCCCTGAACATGTGGAATGAGCATTGTTTAATACTATATGATTCAGTCAAGTTGTTCCTTATTGTCAAATCTATAAATAATGAAATATAGTGTAATTCAATAAAAAAAAAACAAAAGAAATAGTAAGGGACATCATTGACTTTCTCATAATTTGAGTTGTGCATACATGTATCACTGTTTTTGTGAAAAATAAGCAAAACTTTATTGAAAGTGTCATAACTTTTTTTTTTTACATCCGATTTTGATGAAATTTTCAGCGTTTTGCTAGTTTGATTTCATTAAAAAACATTTGTCTGGGGTGGACTTGACCTTTAATGTTGGAATGTAAAATATGCTGTACATGTAATAAAGAAAACAAATATGATTAAATGTATTTATGTCTACCAAACTAGTTGAATATTAATAAATAAGGTTCATTATTGCGGATTGAAATAATCACTAGAGGTTATTCATTTGTCTCACAATCTACTATATTTCTTTTGTGTTTGTCTCCCCCTTCCACCCTACAGTTTGACCTGAATGACCCTCACCCAGAGCTTATAGTTCATTGGGCGGGTAAAGGCAGTGATGTCATACTGTGTCTCACCCGTGACATCACGCAATCCAGCCATTCAGCAAGCTACGTTTATATCTCAGAAGACTATGGGGCAACTTTCACGAACAAGTCCAGTACAATGTGCAACACTTCGCCCAATCAAGACCAGTCTACGATCGATTTATACAGTAGTAAGGTGATGAAAGGAGGGTAAGGCTTTGTTTAATAGACCAGTTCGTAGTTACTTCATGGACAATTTTAGTCAAATGACCTTTTTTCTTTCATCATGATAGGCAGATTTCAAAGCAAGGTATTACATGTACATAAGCTTGCCTTACATAGCAGAGATGAAGAAATTGAATAGACCAGGTGACTAGAATAGCACACAAATGAACACTTAATGAAGGCATTTGTTGCATCCCTTCTTTGAATGCATATCTTAGCAGGTTGCACAATGTACTTTGCAAACTGTGAAATACCAGTCGTTCATGGAAGCATTGTTTATTGTGGATGGAATGAAAACGACAATTCAAAAGAATATATGAATATTAATCAAGACATCAAAGTTGGTGCTTATCACATTAGATTTTAAAGCGCCATATCACTTTAGTACAAATGACCTTCCTCTGATCATGCGTAGAAAGGAACTACGAACTGGCTTATTCCCCAGGCACCTGTTTCATAAAACTTGCTCTAATTTCTGATATTACAGTAAAAAGCTACTGAAATTTGATTGGCTGATTGTAAACTTCTAATATACATATAGAAATTAGACATTTGTTATCATTATGAGTCTTTGTGAAACAGGACCCATGTTTTTAATTTTCTGTTTTTTCACGTTCTTCTGAAAATAATTGTCTAATAATTTCCTTCTAAGACCACATTACGGGCCGTGTGGTCTAGCGGTTAGAGCATTGGACTCATAATCACAAGGTTATGAGTTCGAATCCCAACTCTGCCAATGTCTCCAATTCGATTAAAAAAAACAAAACAAACACAGATCAGAAAATCAAGTGAAAGTTTAAAAGTTATAGAAAAGTGATTAAAGTTGTTTTTCAGTATTAATTTGATGTTACAACTTCAAACCCTGCACTGATAAAGTGGTATAAAGGGGTGAGTGGTAACTTGAAATACATGGTGGCCTAAATATAATGTCTCAAAATAAATTCAAACATATTTTGTTAAATCCTGCTTGATACTACATGTAGTAGGTTGAAAGATCGCTTCAACCATTCTCAGTAGGCCTTAAACTAGTTTCCACTAAACTAGTTTCCATTAAAACTAGTTTTAGGAAGGTAGTGAAAATGGTGTCTTACATGTAGATATAAAAAAAAGCAAGCAAATGATTGATCATTACCAATGACCAATTGCAGCTTGTGTTTAGACTAGACATGTTTGCACCACCTTCATAAAACAGTTTGATCATGTGACCTAGAAACGGGACAAAGAGGGAGGATCTGATTGGATAGGGAAGAGAATCCACCAAACAATCATTCCAGAAAGAGCAAATAATATAAAAATCTATATTGTCATATTTCTATGGGGTTGATGACAAACAGTATGGTTCGTACATGGGCACAGTGCGATGTATGTAAGTTCATTGCCAACAGGTGTGCATTCATGTGTGTACAAGGAAGAGAACTCGGCATAATGGTGATTTTTCAGTGCACACAAATGCATCCTTGTGTCACGTGCGTGCAGACTCCAGAGCAAATTCTTTTTGTGTACATGTAGTGATATTTATTCATACATGTACATGGCCTGGCAATGGTTGAATGGGATGAGAAGTGAAGTTTTGTCAAATTACAGACCAATTTCATATAAAGAACTTTTGAGATACATTTTATTGGGGTTGGTGTATTTCAGGAATAAAGTAAAAAATATCAGTATCTACAATACATGTATAGTGCAATAAAAGAATTGCTATTCATTTCCCCAAAGAACTGGTCATTATTCAATGCAGCATAACACACATGTACATGTACATAGGGCTTGTAGGCATACTTGATTCAAATTTATGGACGATTCTTTGTACAAGCCAGATTGGGATTGTTGCTATGTCCGGAATGTCTGTGGAAAAGGTTGGGGTTGTTTATTTGCCTTTTGAGAAAAACTATGTTGTGCATGTTCGTATATAATGGACATGTTCAATTTTAAGAGCATTAAAACAAAAAAAAAAAAAAATTGAAATCTTTTTATGAAATTTTGTTGTCCACAACTACATGTAAAAAGTTTCTGACCTTTAAACAGACAGATTTTGAATTGAATATATGTACCCAAGTATATTCTACAACATTCTAATACCAAACAATTGTTCGTTAATTTGAATAATATGATATTAATTCAAGGCTTTTCCAAGGTTGGGGGGGGGGGGGTCACACCAGAATGTGACAATGAGCAGGAGGGGGGGGGGCATATTTTTGTTAGTTTTATAAGGATATTTAGAGATAAATTAAAAAAAAATCTGGACCTCTCATTTTCTTGTCTTTTTTTGTTGCCTTGCCTGTTTTGCCCTTTTAACTTCTTGAAACATCCGAGGGGTGTAGGAGCCGTCACCAGACCCCCCCATCAATTATCCATCCATCATCTGAATTTATGGATACATGAATTTCAATGAATTACACAACCAAGATCTCTCATGTTGATGGTCTCAGTTCAAAACCCTACTCAAAACCCAATGGTCTGTTTAATAGATGATTCACAGTTGTGGGTTGGTCAATGGGAGGTGCACACCAGTTTTGATTATTCAAATAGTTGTATTTAATACCTGTTTCATTACCCCTGCCACTTTTTTTTATATTTTTTTTAAAACCCAAGTACAAACCATAAACAGAACACAGTGCGCTTAGAAACAACAGTAGTAAGCGCCTTTATTATTATTATTATTATTCTTTATTGTGTTTGCTGTTCGCCCCATCAGTTTTCCCCCTGTCCTTTCCTTTTTTTTTTGATGAAAAATTATGTTGGATGGGGGGATCACACTCTGTCTGACCTGCAGCTCCCATTTGGGTGCGTCATGGTCTAGTGGTTCTGATTCTCGCCTTTCAAACAGAGGGTCACGGGTTCGAATCCTAGCCATGGCGTGTTTTCCTTCACCAAGAAATTTATCCGCACTGTGCTGCACTCGACCCAGGTGAGGTGAATGGGTACCCGGCAGGATTAATTCTTTGCATGCACTGAGCGCTGGTGATGGTAGCTAAAGACGGGGTAATGATAGCAGCGCTTTGTATCTTCAGGCAAAAAGCGCTTTTTAAATCCAGCTATTATTATCATTATTATCATATTATTATTTAAGGTGTACAGTACAGTAGATTCCTGCCTCTATTCATCTCTGTACAAAATGTATGCATTTCTTCCTGTCCTGTTTGTATTATTCTATGATGATGAGCTATTGTAATACTACACTAGACTTGCCTCTTGGGATGAATTACCTCCCAAGCACAATTTGTAGATTCTCGGCTCGCTAGGATTCAATTACAAAGTCAAGGAAGGTTTCGCATCTAAAGCTTTTCACACCTAAATCAGATTTATTCACACTTCACACGATAACCGGTAGTAAACATACTGTGATAGGCTTCGGTGTACATGTATGTAGATGCATGTTGATTGAAGTGAAGCATGCTTTGGCTATTGTCTGATATGCAATGAAAATATATGAAAATTATTATGAAAAAATTGGGAAATTTCTTAGAAACAAATTGTGCAATATCTCAACACATGAATCTTTTCCAATCTTGCTGGGGTTAATCAAGACTGTCCAAAAATTTAATCCAAGAATTTTTTTTTTTTGGGGGGGTTACTTTTCAAGTTTTCTCTACATGTATGTAATATACACGTACATGTAATGTACACTCTGCAACATTTAAGCTTTATTATTGCAAGGAAATGAAATTTTCCATGGCTCCTTTTTTTATATTTTTTAACTTTCCAGGGCGTTTTTGAGTATTACAGGGTGAAAATGCCCAAACCCCCATGTAATTTTCCCCCCAATACTGCATGCATGGAGTATGTAGTTCATACAGTACATACCGTACATGTGCAATGTAGTTCACTTTCTAGTTCAGGTGAGATTTGAACCCTCGACCCTTGGTTTAAGAGTCAAGTGACTGAACCACTACACCATACCTCCACACCTTCTACAGCCCCTGCATTTTCCTTTAAAATTCAAGAGGGATTTCCTTTAAGGTTCAGGTGGGATTTGAACCCTCGACCCTTGGTTTAAGAGTCAAGTGACCAAACCACTATACCATGATACCTCCACACCTTCTGAGGCCCTGCATTCTCCTTTAAGTTACTGTACATGTAGGATTGCCCTATGACTTTTATTTCTGTTTCTTCTTGCAGTATTTGTTCACCGATGTGGTCAACTCACTGGTCACCACCACCGAGGACTTTGGCAATTCATTCAGCACCTTCGACGTCCCGTTCAAACCGACGTCCATCTATACCCATGCCGTCAATCCTGACATCGTCCTCGGAATGGATGAGAATGACAATCTCAAAAGGGTAAGTGGACCCAATCAAGATCGTTTGGGATCCTTTACTCGACAGTTTCGAAAAAAATGGTAGCAGCTTCAAATAAAATCTTGGTAGTTTCCAACAAAATGAATGTATTTTGAAGGAAATTTTTTTATATCTAGGTTTTGATAGGCATTTGGTGTTTGTAAGATGTGAAATTTCTGCTGCTTTTGGGGGTTCTTTTGCCCCCTTCTTGTCCAGTATTATGGTTTAACCGCCCATTATGAAATAAAAAATATGGGGTTCAGTAAAACTTCATTGCTGATTGGCAATTAAAATACACATTTATTCAAATTAATTGAATACCCTTTCTACACATGAGCAAAATTAAAGGTTATAATTTCCCTACATTCTACGGGTATACTATATAGGTGTTTTGAAACGTGAATTATAAAGCATGTTACAATTGTGCGTATTATTATAATTTTCCTAGTATCAGATGTACAGTAGTACATTAAGCACTGTAATCACACAATTGATTTGCTGCTAGGTCAGGAGGAGGACTGTCTCATAATGCTTACCCGTAAAGTTACGCAAAAGGTTATATTCTCCCTACATTGTTCATTGATAGCTACATGAATGTGTGAGCTCATGAATATGGTATAGGGGAGACGGGGGTAAGTTGGAACATGGGGTAGCTTGAAACATTGTAATTTTCTTTAAAGCCTGTAAAATAAATTCATGCAATACTGCCCTCAATTTATTGCTATTAATAACACAACAGTGTTGAATCATTATTGCAATAAATTGAGGGCAGTATTGCATAAATTTATTTTACAGGCGTTAAAGAAAGTACAATGTTTCAACTTACCCCATGTTCCAACTAACCCTGGTCTCCCCTATAATTCATCAATGAATGTTCATTTTTTTGTTTGGTCACATGCAGCTAACATACATGTACATTATAAAATGTGCATTTAACTTTTGTACATTACATTAATGCCAGAGTCATCATAAACATAACAATAAAACCGATCCTACCTCAGGGTGGTACAGTGTATTCACAGTACCGGATATATTATATTTTCATTATAATGCTTGTACATGTAATTCCACCCCATGGATGCAACTTTATGGTTTTATTATGAGCAGTGTTTATCACTTGCCATTTTATCTCTCCTTCCCTCTCCTCACTGATATTAATTATGCTCAACAAAAGAGAGCAAATTGGACTTTGAGTCCATTTGATACTCTCACGCAATATGAATGGCCTCCAAATGTTGTGATGCGTAGACTAGCCAGTACATGTACATGTACATTCTATACAATCATGTATTATGTAGATTCATTTCAGTAGTTGGTTTATTGTTGTTAAAAAAAGCTGAAAGGAACATGAAAGGGGAAGTGCACACTGTATGAATAATGATTTTTTTTTACTCTATGTACAGATTATATACTGTACATGGAGTATATAATAGTTTTTGTTGCTTTTGAATAATATCGGGTTTGTATTGAAATAAAAAGTAGAACAAACATTGAATGTAATAAATCATTGGAATATTCAATTGAATTTGATGAGAACATAAAAAAAATGATAGGAAATGTACAATATTGTGTTTATTACAGTACATGAATTTCCTTTATTTTTACTTTTTTATAATGTTGTGAAGAGGAAATAAGGTCTGAAATATTTTATATGTACATGTACATGTATACATGTACCTTCAATATTCAAACACAAAAATGCACATGTTAATGTTATACTATACCCAACATAAATTTCTCAAAAAATGAATTGAGATTAGCTGAATTCCCTGTAGAATGAAATATTACTGCCTTTATTCTCAACTCAGATTGATTTAAACTCTGGTCTAATGTGGTTTAACTATGGACAGCCAAAAGTGACATTAATCTACAATAGGTGTTCCTAGGATCCGCTCATTTGACTCTCAAATCATTCTGAACTCTCATATATAAGAAATACCTACACAGTACATGTACGTGTCTCTAATGAATTGGGAAAAGAGCACCAGATTATTAATTATGTAAACAGAATTGTGACACACTTGGCTTTCCATAATTATAGCACAGACTTTAATATAGACCACTGTCTTAGTTTAACCAGACTTCAGAATACAGGACATTATTATGGGCCATCTACAGGAGATTCAGGAGCAATATTTTCACATTTTGTTTAGCATGCATGCATAATATTGCCACATACATGTACATGTACGTGTACTTTTTTTCAAAAATACATTATCATGATGTGCATTGTTGTGACCCCCCAAAAAAAGAAAAAAAATCAAAGAAAAAGAAGAAAAAGGCTCAGCTGTACAATTTATTCTTTGTACTTTAAATTGCAGTTACATGTAATTTGTCCGTTTTGTTTCATATTGAATCTATTTCATCTCATTTTCTTTCTTTTGCAGCTTTATATCTCCATGAATTTTGGAGGCACTTGGGGTCTGGTTGAGCAAGATGTCAAGAGCTTCAGTTGGTAAGGTCAAAGTTCATTCACACAAGTCAATTTTTGATATTGAGCTTTATTTAAGAAAATATAGTGGCAATGTACATGTACTGTTTCTTTCTGCTTTATGTACATGTATGAAGCTATCAAACAATACAGTACGTTGTTAGTTTTATAGTGTATACAGTACGTTGTTTAGATTACTGCACGTAATACCCTTTATTTATTACATGTATAATATTTGCTCAGAATTTTAAACAAGCATAAATACATGTACTGAGAGGCAGGGGCAGTTGGTATAGATATTCCCCTCATGAATTAGCCATTGAGTCACATCAGAAGTTTTAGATGTTGCATAGATATTAGCAACTTCTCATTTCATGGCAACCCCCCCCCAAAAAAAAAATAATGAAAAATGGTCGGATAGGTGCATTGGTGTATATTTATTATTCCATCAATATTTTGCCACACGAATCATTGATGCTCTCACCATCTAATCCTAGCGCAAGTCATTAATATTTTAATGGATCTCTGCAACATCAGATATTCACTACAATACTGAAAACATGTAGAGTGCGTTATTAATTTCTGGTGTATATATTTCATGAAAATAAAGCTGAAAATTTATCTGCAGTATATTGATGGTACTTTGGCTAATTACATGTGTATTGAAGACTAGTCTGCATTGCAAGAAAGTATTAAAGCAAATTTGTACATATATGTACAAATTTGCTTTAATACTTCCTTGCAATGTAGATCATGTACATGTAAAGTGTAGTTTAATTTATTGTGATTATTAATTCACAGATCTTGTTTTTATATTAAAGTTTAATGCCAATTTTAAGGATTTCATATTCAAATTATATCCCTTTGTATCAAAGGATTACCGGGGCCGCTTATTAAAGCTGTTCGTAAGTTAAGAGCGACTATAAGAACGACGGATGAACCTTTCTTACGCGCTAAACCATCGCCAATGAATATACCATTTACCAATAGAAAGGATCACCAGTTCTTAAAGTCGCTCTTAACTTACAAACAGCATTATGAACATCCACCCGAAATATCAAAGTTCTGATGCACGATAATTTGATTTGTTATTTTTTCATTAGATTTTTTTTATTTATTAAATATTTTTAGATATTTTTCTATATGAATTCGGCATATAAAAAAAAATAGTGCATGATGAAAATAAATACAATTCTTGGAATGGAATTATTGTTGAAATTATTTCACCCGAAATTTCTGGGTTTTTTGCCTTGTAATAATAATAACAGCATATTTACCCAGGGTAGCCACTTCAGTTCCGAAAACTGTTCTCCCAGCGGGCCGTGCTATTATTATTACCCGGCTAAGCTAGGCTACCGATTCAGGTGCACACAGCTTTTTGAGGAATTCTTTCCTGCCGGTACCCATTTACCTCACCTGGGTTGAGTGCAGCATGTTTTGATGGAAAATAAAAAACTGTTCACAATTTTTCATTTCCAGGGGTGTTGAGCCGTGGGACAGGACGGATACCATCTATGTTGAGAGATTGGAGGTTGATGGAACAAGCTCTGTCAGTAAATCAGATGATTTCTATGAGTCCAGAGAGGTTGTCATCACTGGTATAAAGGACTTTGAGGTCAGGGATGACTATCTCTTTGCAACGCGAGAGAAAGCTGGCACAGTAAGTGCATCATGACTTGATATTAATCCTTTGCTCCTTGTTAAATATTCCTTGTCGTGTACTTGTACCATTCATACTCATTTCTTCTACAGGTGTAAAGAAACATGAATTATGAAGCATGTTACAAAGTGTGCGTAGTATTACAATTTGATCCGCAATATTTTCCTAGTATCAGAACATACATGTAATGTAGTACAATAAGCACTGGAATCACACATTTGATTTGCTGCTAGGTCAGGAGGACTGTCTCATAATGCTTTCCTGTAAAGTTACGCAAAATTTTAAAGGGAAGGCGAGTTGAAACTTTATAAATCATTGACAATTCATGCACATGTTGCTTTTGGTATATTTGATCAATAAAAAGAAAAGCAGTGGGTATTTCAAAAAGCTGTTTGTAAAGATAGGTAAAATTCTACACATGACTGGAACATGTTCTTAAAATAGCCAGCAGCAATAGCACAACTAAAGGGTTAATACCAACTGTGCATTATAATTCATTAGTTACAGCTTAAAGAGAAATGCCAGTAGTTGCAGTAAACACTGATTTCATGAGAAAGTCTGTAAAACAAGGCTTATCATCAAGGATCTAGATCTGGTACAGTTACATAAACTGAACTTTGTGAAATCTTGAAATCTACATGTACGCTGAAAAATGTTCACACTGAAGATCACCAACTCAGATAGACGTGGGACAGTGTATTATTATTGCTGGAATAAAAACCCGACGGAAGTGACCGAATCCGCGCTTACTTTGCTTATTTCTCAGCAATCACTCAATTTCTCCCAGAATCCTTTGGCACATATTTTTTATTCATACAAACAAACACAGGGGTGGTCATTATATTAGACCCCTGTTACATCTGAAAGTTTCCTACCCGAGACCCGACCGAGTCCACTTGCAACCTTGACTGGATTATTGGTGGATTAGCTTCGCGAACGGACCGAGTCCGAAATGTGGTCTGTTTACATCACAGTGTTCATTCCCTCCCCTTTCGCCCTATCTGTACTGTTTCGAGCGGCATCCGATTGCTGACACTTTTTTAAAGGCGCTCTCGATCTAGGCTCCGAATAATTCGCGCGCGCTAATTGAAGTTACCCGAGATTCTGAAAGAATGCTGATGATCCCAGCAGTCGTTGAAGATATGATCGACTTGAAAAGGATACGTTTAAAATGCTTCTTTTCACTCAAATCAAAGACTTTATCAATCACAATTCACATGTCGCAAAAACATTCGAAGAACGACGGGGCTGGGGAGGGGATAGCGCACGCTATGACGTAATTTGACAGCTGGTGAACGGACCGAGATAGGTTCGAAAGCTTGTGTGCGTTTACATCTACGAATCGGTGGACCGGGGCGGTCCGATACCTACCCGAGACTACCTCTGGATGTGGTCTCGGGTAGGTTCGCTAAAAGGTGACCCGAGGTAGGTTTGGGATGTTTACATCTGATTTCTTTCCGACCCGAGGTAGGCCCCGGGCCGGCCCGAGGTAGGGAATCTCTCAGATGTAACAGGGGTCTTTAATAGATTCTGTAAAAAATCATTTTGAGATCGTTACCAGAACTGGAATTTATCTTTAAAGCATCCATCCACTCAACCATATTCACATGTTTGATACAGAAACTGGTAATGATGAAGATAATGATGTCGGATATTACAATGATGATATGAAACTGTATTTTTTAAAACTGTTTTCACACTTGAAAACACTTAAGAATGTCAAGGGCCTACATGCACAGAGCTCAAGAGGTTGTTGATTCACATGTAGCTTGTGATCTAGTGGTCAGAGCATTGGACTCATGATTGTAAGGTTGTGAGTTTGAATCCCCATTCTGCCATTGTCTCCACTTTGAAAGAGTAATATCTGTCGTTTCTAAGGTCAACCACTATGCCTGAATAATAGAAGTGAAAGTTTTCCTATGTCATTGGTTATACACCAGCAAAAAGCTGTCCTGCCAAGTTCCTACTGGAGTAATACTATAACAGAAACAAAAAGCTTTAAAGCAACCTTCAATTGACAAATCGTGGGGAAATTGGATGAAGGAATGAATGGATGAATGAATTAAGGAATAAATGAATGAATGAATGGATGAATGAATGGATGAATGAATGGATGAATGAATGAATGAAATAGTGAATTAATGAATGAATGGATGGATGAATGATCAAATGAATGAATGAAATAATGAATGAATTAATGGATGAATGAAATAGTGAATGAATGATCGAATGATCGAATGAATGAATGGATGAAGGAATGAATGAATGAATAAGTAAATGAATGGATGAAGGTATGACAATGAAAGAATTGATGAAGAATTAATAAAGAAAAGAAATGAAGATAAGAAATAGAGAAGTAAAGTAACAAGAAGAAATTGCCTTAACTGAAGAAAAACAATAAAAGACAAAACTGATCACAAATGATGAATGAAGTACATGTATCAACTTCCACACAGCCAGAAGGAAAGGAAAAATCCCATTTGTGGCTACCCGTAAATCCTGGAAATACTTCCTGTATTTCCGTGATGAATTTGTACTTTATATAAATACCAAAGGTAACAGATATTTGCTTTCACTGATGATGTCACAATGGCCCTTGGTCTTTACGGTTCACTTCCACTTCTGTTCTTGCTTTTATTGTACTTAATTTCGATCTGAATCATTTATCAAATGTTTTTTAATTAATCCATGTACACAGAGGGTCACGATCTCTTGGTGTTCATTGATAATTATTTCATTTTGTTCATTTCTTCTGACTCGTTTTTATTTCATTTTCTGGTCATAATACGTGTACACTGCTCCAAGGCGGGATTCAATACCATGTGTCTTTTATACACGGATCCATGGTGTCATTCTTAATCTTTGACAATACATTGATGATATTGCATATAATACTTTTTCAAAAGAAACCTCCAAACTTGTCACGGTTGGTTGACCATGCTCTAGAAAGCCCTGCTCCTTGTCAACAGTGGCCCTGGGGATCTTGTGTTTCTTTCGTCTGATACACCCACCCGTGCTATCTTTCCATTGCACTGCCATAAAAAGGATGAACTTTGCTATTGATTCCTCTCAGTGCAGTATAGAGGTGGTTTCAAACCGCCTCGATCACAAGAATCCGCCTTAAACTACGAGAACTTTATTAGGCTAAAAAATATCCATTAATTATTCCTGCATTCACACTGCCCCGAAACATACTCTTCGGGATAAATTCCTGAAGTTACGAGCATGCGCAGTATGGTCTGATAAGCAGGCAAGGCGCGAGAGCAGGCAAGGCGCGAGAGCAGGCAAGGCGCGAGATTCAAAATCACGGCGCTCGCGCCCAACGACGCTCTGGGCTAAAATTTCCCGTAAATTGCTTTCACATTGCCAAAATACCTGCGACTTTGGAAAAATCCCTGCGAAAGTTCTCGTAATTTCGCCAAGTACCTACCTTGTACTATATTTAGCGGGTATTTTCTTTCGGGGAAATTATGCGTAGTTTGCTTTCACATTACCAAAATACCTTGTATTTTCTGATCAGGGTAAATTTCCCGATCAGAGAATACCTGGAACTGACGAACTTCAAGGCGGTCTGAAATCACCTTATGCTTTCCATTTCACACTTGTCATAGAAAAAAAATAATGCTGGTATATTTGCAAGTATGGAAACAGTACTAGGCATATTCAGACCTCCTTGAAGCTCAAGAATACTGGAAATTCACTGATAGGGGTTATTGCAGTTAAAACACATGGAAACCCTGATAAGTTCCAAATCCCATATGCCAGAACACAATATCAAAAGACAATACATTCTTCCTGATGCTATCAGAATATGGAACTCACTCCCAGCAAAGATAGTTCACAGCACTCCCTTGCGTCTTTCAAACAGGAGGTGCAGCAAAGGAGGCTCTTCTTTTTTAGCCGCACATAGTTTTGTAGAGTTTTTGTCTCACCTGCGAAGCAGAGTGAGACTATAGGCGCCGCTTTTCCGACGGCGGCGGCGGCGGCGTCAACATCAAATCTTAACCTGAGGTTAAGTTTTTGAAATGACATCATAACTTAGAAAGTATATGGACCTAGTTCATGAAACTTGGCCATAAGGTTAATCAAGTATTACTGAACATCCTATTAAGTTTCATGTCACATGACCAAGGTCAAAGGTCATTTAGGGTCAATGAACTTAGACCATGTTGGAGGAATCAACATTGAAATCTTAACCTGAGGTTAAGTTTTTGAAATGTCATCATAACTTAGAAAATATATGGACCTAGTTCATGAAACTTGGACATAAGGTTAATCAAGTATCACTGAACATCCTGCATGAGTTTCACGTCACATGACCAAGGTCAAAGGTCATTTAGGGTCAATGAACTTTGGCCGAATTGGGGATATCTGTTGAATTCCCATCATAACTTTGAAAGTTTATGGATCTGATTCATGAAACTTGGACATAATAGTAATCAAGCATCACTGAATATTTTGTGCAAGTTTCAGGTCTCATGATTAAGGTCAAAGGTCATTTAGGGTCAATGAACTTTGGCCGAATCGGGGGTATCTGTTGAATTACCATCATAACTTTGAAAGTTTATTAGTCTAGTTCATTAAACTTGGACATATGAGTAATCAAATATCACTGAACATCCTGTGCGCGTTTCAGGTCACATGACCAAGGTCAAAGGTCAATGAACTTTGGCCGAATTGGGTGTATCTTTAGAATTACCATCAAAACTTTGAAAGTTTATGGATCTGATTCATGAAACTTGTACATAAGAGTAATCAAGTATCACTGAACATCCTGTGCGAGTTTCAGGTCACATGATCAAGGTCAAAGGTCATGTAAGGTCAATGAACTTTGGCCATGTTGGGGTTTTTTGTTGAATAACCATCATATCTCTGTAAGTTTATTGGTCTAGTTCATAAAAAGTGGACATAAGAGTAACCATGTATCACTGAACATCTTGTGCGAGTTAGAGTAGTATTCAAAGTCAGCACTGCTGCTATTTTGAACCGCGTGATGCAGGTGAGACGGCCAGAGGCATTCCACTTGTTTACTTGTACTATTCATCTGGGCACTTGACAAGCACAACGAGTATGCAACGGCAGTCTGTACTTTACAGGAAGATGAAGAAGAAAACAGTGATTTGACTGAGAGAAGATCTGTATTGATAAAAAAATTATAAAAATGATAAATCCATAATTTATTGTTTGAAATAGACATGAAATGATTGTGGGCCCGGCGGCCGCTGTGCAGCGCCAGATCGATGAGGCTCTATCCTCTTAATAGTTGAACGCCAAACAGGGTAGCAGCAACTCCCATCTTTTAACGTCTTTTGGTCTGACGCGGCCGGAATTTGAACCCCCGACCTCCTGGTTGTGAGACGGATGCTCTACCAACTGAGCCAACACTCCGGTCTGAACAAATGTAAAGAAATAAACTGTGCTACTGTTATGAAAGCAAAACTTTTAATAGCATACATGTACATGTAGTTCCGCCAGCCTATTACAAAGTGGTGGGACTTTACTCCCAAGTGTACTTAAAGTATTCTACTCTCTTGACAGTTAACTTTCTTATTGGTCATCGATATACACTAGCGGATAAGGGCAGCCAAGGAACCCAACAGATTCAGAAAATCAGATTTAAAGTCAACAATGTTTTAGAACACCATGGGGGTGTTTCACAAAGATTTAAGTACGACTTAAGTCGCACTTACATGTAAATGCCAATTTGGACATGATATGCAGTGCGCAATGTGATTGATGGATATGCGGTAGTACAGTATGTAGGTGTCCCATTCGTATGATCTGACCAATGTGGTGATGTCTTCTATACTGTACACAACTGGGAGTTTAAAGGGGAAGTTCACCCTGAAGAAAACTTTGTTGTAAAAATAGCAGAAAAAATAGTAAAAAATATTGGTGAAGGTTTGAGGAAAATCCGTTAAAGAGTAAGAAAGTTATTAGAGTTAAAAATTTTGGATTTGTGACGTCATAAACGAGCAGCTGCCCCATGTGTTATGTAATATAAAATGTATGAATTTCAAATTTTGGTTGGTTCCTGATGACTTAATTTTGTTTTCTTTTCATGATCGGGTGTGAAATGATTTGTCTATTGATATACAAAAGTTACAGTGAAAACCATTTTCAATTTTCTGAGAAAATGACATTTCATTGATTTTTTACCATTCGCTCTGTAGGAATGCTGCTCGCATATGACGTCACAAATCAAATAATTGAAATTCTAATAACTTTTTAATTATTTGATAAATTTTTCTCAAACCTTCGGCAATATTTTTTATTATTTTTTCTGCTATTTTTACAATAAACTTTTTGTCAGGGTGAACTTCCCTTTAAGTGCGACTCTAAGTTACACTTATATCTTTGTGAAACACCGCCCACATCCATATCCCTGTTCTTGTTTTCTGTGAAATTGTTCACATACACTGTACAGGACAAAGCTCCTGTTACCAAACAACATGGAAGGATGGTTTACTTCCTGGTATACTTACTATTGTTCAATTATTATGAAACATTAACCCTTGCACACTGATGTTGCAATTTTGCACATTCGTACAATTAAATTCAACAGACGTAATAATCAAATCAGATGAGCTAATGAAAGGCAATACTTAAAGTGATTGGTTAACATTGATTTGACTTTAAAAAAATCTGAGCTAGAAGGTCAAACTTGTCACCTGTGTCTGTGATATGTTCCAAAAATGAAGCCCAGAAAAAATTGCGTTCGAAAATGATTATTTAGTGCTTCAAAAATTGAAATATAAAGTGACCGGAAACACCACCTTAATTTCATCCCATACACTTATATGTACTATTTAGGTGTCTATAAGACGCCTACATGTATTTACAAAATCGAGGTTTGCCTTGTAGTTTTAGCTTTTCATTCTCAATAATGGTTGTTTTCAGGGTTTATTAGTTCTAATACATGCACTTGTACACATGTTTCATCTTGGTTTGAGAATTTTTTAAATCGGCTGCTCACAAAGTTAAACAATACCTTTAAGGATGACATCTATAAAATAATAATATGTATCAATGGTGCAATATGGATATTTTAAATTAAAGAACAAAACATGAAAACAATTGTCATTATTATCCCAAAATTAATTCAGCGTGCAAAGAATTTAAGAACCTGTTGCATCGTTCCATGCAAGCTTTGCGGATGAGTTGCAGTTACCTGCATCACAGTTTTCAAGCATGTTCAAAACTTTTCTTTGGGAAAATCAGACTTGTGGGCAACTGTGTGCAAGATACAGTACGTGCAAAATAAATGTCAATGCGGGTCCTGCGGGCAACCTGCGGGGCAACCTGCAGACCGGGGAGACCGGGCTATTAATAATACAACAGTGTTGAATAATTATTGCAATAAAGTGAGGGCAGTATTGCATAAATTTATTTTACAGGCTTTTAAGAAAATTACAATGTTTCAACTTAGGACGCGTTCCAACTGTACCCCGGTCTCCCCTAACATTGGCATGAACAACAGTAGGGGAAGGCGGGTAAGTTGAGCATAGGGGCAAGTTGAGCCACCAGCCCCAGGCCAATAATGAATGAGTCAGACATTGTGGTGGTGTCATGTATTGATGACCCATAGCATAACCCCTAACCACACCACATTGTTTTCAACTTTGAAACAAAAAGTAGTTTTTTAGAGGGAAAAATATGAATTTCAGCCCAAAAAGTAAAAAAGAGTGTGAAATAGATAAATGCATTATAAACACACACGTCTTTAAATATAATAAAGACATGATAACAACATTATAAGTCCAGGTATGGATCTTCATTCTTGTCATAGTCTTTTATATAATGGATGCATAATAAATGTGTGGATACAAAATTATCGCACTAAGTTCGGACTGGGGTAAGTTGAGCCAAACAGCATGGGGCAAGTTGAGCCATGGTAATTCCTATGGTAATGTATCTTAAAAAACAAACAAACCATAAAAATCGATTGAAATGCTGGCTGAAAGGAGCAAATTTACATGACTGCTCTTTTCCTTTTAAAGGATGTTAGTATTTATAGAGAATTAGCAAGTGAAAAGACTTTAAACAAAAAATTGACATGCTGGTTCTCCCCTCATACATTTTGTAGGGGAAGGCGGGGTAAGTTGAGCATAGGGGCAAGTTGAGCCACCAGCCCCAGGCCAATAATGAATGAGTCAGACATTGTGGTGGTGTCATGTATTGATGACCCATAGCATAACCCCTAACCCACCACATTGTTTTCAACTTTGAAATAAAAAGTAGTTTTTTAGAGGGAAAAATATGAATTTCAGCCAGAAAAGTAAAAAAGAGTGTGAAATAGATAAGTGCTTTATAAACACACACATCTTTAAATATAATAAAGACATGATAACAACATTATTAGTCCAGGTATGGATCTTCATTCTTGTCATAGTCTTTTATATGATGGATGCATAATAAATGTGTGGATACAAAATTATCGCACTAAGTTCGGACTGGGGTAAGTTGAGCCAAACAGCATGGGGCAAGTTGAGCCATGGTAATTCCTATGGTAATGTATCTTAAAAAACAAACAAACCATAAAAGTCGATTGAAATGCTGGCTGAAAGGAGCAAAATTACATGACTGCTCTTTTCCTTTTAAAGGATGTTAGTAATTATAGAGAATTAGAAAGTGAAAAGACTTTAAACAAAAAATTGACATCCTGGTTCTCCCACATACATTTTGTACATAGTTTTTGTGGCTCAACTTACCCCAGAAGGTGGCTCAAACTTACCCCATATATGGGGCAAGTTGAGCCATTTGACATCGTTTTTTTCAAAGGTCACGATGACTTTCAGTGTGGGGATAGAAAGTTATATGTAGGTGGAAAATATTTCAGAAGAATTAAATTTCAAGGCAAGGTACTTATTTTGACAAGATTATTAATCATATCAATTCTAACATGCAAAAAGCAAAAACTGTCACAACTTACCCCGCCTTCCCCTACACAGTTTTTGTGGCTCAACTTACCCAGAAGGTGGCTCAAACTTACCCATACATGGGGCAAGTTGAGCCATTTGACATCGTTTTTTCAAAGGTCACGATGACTTTCAGTGTGGGGATAGAAAGTTATATGTAGGTGGAAAATATTTCAGAAGAATTAAATTTCAAGGCAAGGTACTTATTTCGACAAGATTATTAATCATATCAATTCTAACATGCAAAAAGCAAAAACTGTCACAACTTACCCCGCCTTCCCCTACAACACCACCTTTTCAATATTACCAAAGAGTCTGTTATCAAAGAGCCATCCACATTTGCTACCTTGACAATGAATGGCTGATTGATGATCTGGTCCAATAGTGTCGGCTTCCAGACAAAGGTTTATAAAGAAAACGTGGATTTAGGTTTGATTTACATCGTGGCTTTCATTCCCATTTCAAATAGTAGCACTAAACCTAATGGAAAGAATTGCATTGTTATTGGAAAACTGAGAGAAACATCATGATTGTTTTTATCAATTTAACTCTATATTTTCATTCAATTTTGCAGAGTCGGTATACCTTGGTTGCATTATTATTGCATTATTGTTGCTGTAGTTGTTGTTTAATTATTACTATTACAAATATATCATCTCCATCTTCATCATCATCACCATCATCATTATCGTCATCGTCGTTGTCATCGTCGTCATCATCATCAACGACGATAACAATGACGACAAAAACCAACAACAACAACAAAATGAACAACAATGACAACAACAGCAACAACAACCTCCTCCTCCTCCCCCTGCTTCTCCTCTACCTCTTCCTCATCATCATAATTTTTCTATTATTTCTAGGTAAAGTAAACCACCATACATCATTATGTGGGTCATGTTTTAGAAATAAAAGTCTTTCCTTATTTTTTTTTAACTTGGGGAAGGTTATGATGACTTTATTGGGGAAGTCGATATTTAATGCACTTGTATTCCTGTGTTAAACTAATTTCGATTTCAAATGCAACATTTATAGTTCACTTTACCTGTACTGTACATGTATATTAAAATCATACTGTATAGTATCTTTTCTCTGAACCATGTTTTGTTCCACCCCTTAATAGCTTTTGTGCCATACACAGCATGGAGTATGTATAGAAAGCATTATGCATGACTAAACATGCGGGTCTGAAAAATACCCTTTTTAATAAAGAATAAGTAACCATTGTCATGGGGCATTGTGTCTTTTGCTGAAATCTGAGAAAATGGTCTATTCATTTATTTCCCTGTATGTATTTAAACTAAAAAAAAATAGGTCAGTGTTTACATGTACTTTCTGTTGAATTTAGGGTTCGAAAGGTCTCTTAAAATCCTGGGCCTCGTTGTACAAAGAGTTACGATTGATCCGATCAATCGCAACTATGGACGGCCAGCAACGTCAACATCTCTTAATATGCATGTTTGTTCAAAATATGATGTATATTCATGCAATCATTGTTTTCTTGAAAATTCACTGCGCTTCTCTTTGCATAAAAAGGACATTGTGCAAATTTTTCGTAGAAAAAATTGTGACACTGATGGATTTCCATAGAGTTACGATTGATCGGATCAATCATAACTCTTTGTACAACAGGGCCCAGATCTATTCATGTAAAGCAAATCTTACAATTATAAACTTGCTAAATTATGCCTGAAACAACACATTTTATCCTTAAAAAAGGCTAAGAAAAAATATCCAATTATTGCCATTATCAGAGGTATATTATTATTTTTACTGTTGTAATGATTATTATTATTTTTATTACTATTTTTTAATGTTTAATTAAAATAAAATAATTAATAATAATAATAATAATAATAATAATAATGATAATGATAATACTACTAATAATAATAATCAAAATTATATTCTCCTTTTATACAGTGTGTCATGACCTGTTATGAGATACAATGTTGCTCTCATTGTTATAATTCTTATTTTGCTATCTTTTTTGTTATCTTTTAATTGTAAATTGGGTTTTATCAGCCAGTGATAGATATGATAATTGCTCATGAATAGAATTCTTGATGAATGAAAACATTTCAAGACCCACGCACACATGCCCTTGTAATGTGTATCTGTTGAAAATGGGTGGGAGATGAACAGTCATTTTATTTAGCGATACATGCATGAAATCGTGCACCCACAGTGCCATAGCAACGATGCACGTTCACATCAACGACTATTACAGTCAGTAATGCATGTATCTACATGTATTGCATAGTACATACTCACAGTTCCACATATAGATGATCATCATCACGTCATGTCCGTGCAGTAATAATTGTGAAGTTGGGATGTCATGTTCCAAATGATAATCATCATTTATTCTCTTTTGGTGATGAATATCAGCCACTGTTTTTCAGATTTTATTGATAATGCCAATCAAGTATTACAATGCAAATTACCATAGGACCATATTAAAGGACCATATTAAAGCCAAGTGTTAGAATTTGGCCTTGTATTTTTTTTTAAGATGTTCTACTACTCTACAAGTCTTTTTCTTCTTTTCTGATTTTGTAATGAGTTTTAAAACATATTCTTGATTGGATATATGTATACAGTACTGTATGAGCTGAATTTAATGTCATGGTCTTTTTTTTTCTTTACTTGCAAGAAAGAGGTTGCTATAATTTCTGTTTCATTATATTGCCATGAAACATAACAGATAAAAAGTTATGATTACATATGAAAGCGATACATCAGAATAGAAACTGAAAATACATGCCATATTCGGCTGTACAGGACTCGGATAATGATTTTGCTTCACAATTTTGAATATAGCATTTTTATTCATTAGAGGTAAGCTCTCTTAAACTAAGTATTTATAAATGTACAGTCCTTTGTAAAAAAATATATACAAAAGACTTCATGCATAGCAGCCTTTCAAAAATGTGGAGCGAATTGCGATGCGATACCAGGAAAAATGATTCCCTGGTACTGTATTTTACTGATTGAAAATACGTACATATACACTGTACATATACATGTAGACTCTACAGTGTACATGTTGCATTAATAAAGATAAATACCAGTTCTGGTAATGTTCTCAAAATGACTTTTTACAGAATCTAATATAATGACCACCCAAGTGTCTGTTTGTATGAATTTAAAAATATGTGCCAAAGGATTCTGGAAGAAATTGTGTAATTGCTGAGAAATAAGCAAAATAAGCGCGGATTCGGTCACTTCCGTCGGGTCTTTATTCCATCAATATTAATACACTGTCCCACATGTGCCTACATGTATCTGTGTTGGTGATCTTCAGAGGGAACATTTTTCAGCGTAGATTTCAAGATTTCACAGAGTTCAGTTTATGTAACTGTACCAGAGCTAGATCCTCGATGATATACTAACGATTAAGCCTGGTTTTACAGACTTTCTCATGAAATCAGTTTTTACTGCAACTACTGGTATTTCTCTTTAAAGCCAATTAGATGATCTTCAATGAATAATGAAAGTATGGAAATATTTATGTACACACATGAGGTAATGGTCCAGAATTCGACCTCTACATGTATACCAGTTATTTATCAAAATTGCTAAGATGATATCTTATAATATGAAATATTTGTAGATTTATGTTTGATGTTGGTGTCATATCTTTATATGTGTTTTGATTTTTGTGTTATCTTTGGGCACTTGTACCTTGAACTTGTAGTTGGTATGTACATGTAAGCAAGGGGTCATGTTTATACCTTATCGTTTGAAAAGTGCACAGAAGTAAGAAGAATGAAGAAAATGCATACTATGCAACAAAGCGATAAAAAGATGAAGAAAGATGCTTCAATCACAATCAGTAAATACAAGCAAAAAGGAAAATACATGTAAAAAGATATAAAAAAAGAGGAAAAGAGAAATAAAAATGTGGCCATTGTGAATAATGTTCCTTTTGCTTAATTACTTGTAAAAACAATTAGATTTGGACACATTCTGGGCTTGTTGAAAAAAAAGAGACAGCCCCTATAGATGGTGTCTCAAAAAGCATCATCAGTGGTTTTCACTAACAAACTTGAACTGAGCCAATCAGATGCAAGGATTTCAGTAGCTTGTAACAAATAATCAGTGAAAATCACTTACTGTTTTGTTGTATTGGTGCAAGAACGTCCTTAGTAAAATATTTCCGCATAGTGCATCGGTGCAGAAACTCCTTTATTATACACAATGCACTTTAGGCTACCGCACACCTTACGACTGTTCGCGATCCAATTTTTGAACAAATCACATTTTGATCATTTTCTTAAAATGTGAATGGAACATATCATTTTATTTGAGGTTAGAATCAATTGAAAGAATACTACTATAACTATTTTGAAAGATTGCAAGCCTTTATTTTTGAGTAAAGGCCAAATTAGTTTCAAATCGTAGCCAATCTTACGCCTGCTATGATGTCATTAGGTGGTTTCAGACCGCCTCGAAGTTCGCCAGTTCCAGGTATTCTCTGATCGGGAAATTTACCCCGATCAGAAAATACCAGGTATTTTGGTAATGTGAAAGCAAACTACGCGTAATTTCCCCGAAAGAAAATACCTGCTAAATAGTGGGTACTTGGCGAAATTACGAGAACTTTCGTGGGGATTTTTCCAAGGTCGCAGGTATTTTGGCGATGTGAAAGCAAATTACGGGAACTTTTAGCCCAGCGTGTCGTTGGGCGCGGCGGCGTGGGTGGCTGCTGGGCTAGTGATTTTGAATCTCGCGCCTTTCCTGCTTATCAGACCATACTGCGCATGCTCGTAACTTCGGGAACTTATCCCGAAGGATGTGTTTCGGGGCGGTGTGAATGCAGGAATAATTAACGGGTATTTTTTAGCCTTAAAAAGTTCTCGTAATTTAACGGGGATTCTTGTGATCGAGGCGGTTTGAAACCGCCTATTACGACTAGATATCAAATTTGATTTTATTCTAATAAGGATGATAGCATAGTCACAGCTTTGATCATAGGTATTCGTACGATAATTTCGAACATTACACAATAAGATATTCCAAGTCTCAATATTAGCATCAAATTATACTACGTTTTATTCCAAACTTGAGTCGCGGACCAATCGTAAGGTGTGCGGTCACCTTTATGTGCTCCTAAGCACGTTTTTTGCTTGCATGCTATGAGTTAAAGTATGGTGTTAAGGGCGTTTTTGCACTGACATGACAATGTGTTTCATGCAACGCTCTCCTGTGCTGTCCCGTTATCATATTCTCATGATGTTCCATTCTTTCTCTCATTTTCTTCAGGAGGATGAATTGGAGCTTTTGGTATCTCACGATAGAGGTTCTTTCAGGACGGCCCAGTTTCCTTTTACTGTTCCAAACAGGGTAAGTTCAAACCCCTTCCAGTAAATCGCTGGTCCACCCCCAACCTGTGCTAAGTAATAAAAAGGTCAGGGCCCAATAATAATAATAATAATAATAATACATAAGATTTATATAGCGCACTTTCCATCTTGATTAGATGCTCAAGGCGCTTCAGAGCAGAACAACAAAAACTATTTACATATACATGTAATACATGTCTGAACAATAAGTCAATGTCTATCAAAAAAAAACTTTTATACAGGTAAGTTTTCAGGTTGCCCTTGAAGGTGGTCGCTGAAGTCTGGGTTTTCAAACTGTGTGGGAGAGAGTTCCACAGGCTAGGTCCTGCATGAGCAAAGGCCCGCTCCCCGCATGATTTCTTAGCAACTGGAATTTGTAAGAGATTAGATGAGAAAGGTTTAATGAAATGGCCTATCAAGATCATCGTTGCATTCGCATTTTTTGCTCAGACTGACTAGGAACCAATCAGAAAGGTTCTTTTGAATTGGCGTTTAATCGCTAACCTTTGTGTTACGGGACCCAGGTCAACATAGTCGGCATTCTCCAAGTGCTGCTTTTTAGAAGAACCAGAGTCACATCTCACAAAGAGCTGTGATAGGTTCAGAGCGAGCTGAATTTGAGTTTAATCTAAAATTCCCATCTCTCACAGGGTGCTACATAAGTTTTACCTCTTCAAAAGAAAGTTTTGCGGTTTTATAAACATTTTGACATGAACTGATCGACCTGGTTAATGCATTTCTTTTTCCAAAGGGATTTTATCTTGCCTGCCATAACCAGAATTAGGGTCAATATCATATCATATCAACCCTAATTTCTACTACGAGAATTTTGCTTGCCCAATTCGGGCAAGTAGTTTTGTCTTTACTTTAGAACACTTGCCCGACTCTAACTTTTACTTGCCCCGCAAAACTTTCTTTTGAAGAGGTAAAACTTTTTTTCAAGGATATTTTCGGGCAAGTGAAATAGATTTTAGGCAAGTATATTCCAACTATTTAAAAAGTTACTTGCCCAAAGTGCTTGCGATTGGGCAAGTGCTTCTAAAAAGTTATGTACATTGTAGCACCCTCTCTCAACAAGATCAGTTGTATTTGTGTTTGATTTGAATCTACCTTTATACTTTGTATAAAAAACGGGACCGAGGAACAGACCTTCGATAGCTCAGATTTGGAGGTGTTTCGCAAAGATTTAAGCATGTCTTTAGAGTCCCACTTAAATGCCTAGTTGCCTGCATTATAAAAGTCATGACTGCATTGGTCAGACTAAGCCAAGAGGACTCCCACTACTGCGTACTGTACTACTCGATAAGACTGCGCGTTACATATCATGTACGCATTGGCATTAAAGTGTGACTCTAAGTCATACTTAAAAAGAAAATCTTTGTGAAACGACCCCAGTATTGTTAAGAATATAATCTTTAACCTAGTTTATACTCTCTTATCTGTCAGGAGTTATCATACTTAAAAAGAAAATCTTTGTGAAACACCCCCAGTATTGTTAAGAATATAATCTTTAACCTAGTTTATGCTCTCTTATCTTTCAGGAGTTCTACATTGCCGATGCATCCGAGGAACAGGTCTTTGTCTGCGTGCATCACCAGAACCTTCAGACCAATCTCTACATCTCTGAAGCTCGGGGTGTAGAATTCGCTCTCTCACTCATGAACATCTCCTACTACAACCCTGAAGGTGTGGGCAAAGACACCTGGCTAAGGTATGTTGCATGGGCAGCGGAAGCAGGGGGGCTGGGGTGGCTTCAGCCCCCACTTTTTTCCAAAACCATGTAAAAAAATGTAAAAATGACCATATGATTGTAATTTTTTGCATGGTCAGCCCCACCACTTTGAAAACCGTTCCTCGGCCCTGTGTTGTAGACCTGGGGAAAAATTATGTAGAAGCTCTGGGTAGCTTTGCCGCAAAATGCTAAAAATAGCCTTGGAAATTAAAAAAAGCCCAGAAATATCCCCTTTTCACTGCCAAGTTAACGCTTATCCAGTGTAATTAATTTAGGTAGTAAGTGAGAAGTAGCCCTGCACAATAAAACTTGATACTAATATACAGTGCATAATCAAGCACAGCTCTCCAATATTGATACAGTAGGAGAATAGTAGATTTCTCTTTTATGATTCCACTGATGTACAAGATCATACTGTAGATGTTCATGCAAATTATTCCACTCTTTGGGACCCCCCAAAAAAAATCAAAGCTAGCTTTATCCATTCTTTTTTAAACAACTTTTGGAATGTGTAAGATTGAAATGTCTTCACAAGAATGATGTCTGTAATGATGGCTTGTTTGGTGAGTATGGTAAACTAGGTAAACTAATGTATTTACTTGTAAGGATTGTTTTAGATTTTGATTCCTCATTTGGTGATTTCAAGTCCGTTGTTGGCCTTGGTGTTGGTGTTTAAATTTGGATTGCTTCCCCTAGCTCCAAAACTTATTCAGACTTTGTAAAACTGATCCAGATCACATTATTGACATCTCGACTACTAGTGAGTGACTATTCAGGCCCATCTTTTTCAATTCAATTCAATTCATTTATTTCCAAATTCATATTCAAATTGTACAGTATAAAAACATGATAAAAAATACAACAAGAATTAATTAAAAAAAGACAAAATACAAAAAATACCAGTACCAAAAGCTACAAAAAAATACAAAAAAAAACAACCAAAGAAACAGAACATTTCATTTTATTTGGTGTTATAATCATGAGAAAATTGACCTAACACCAACACCGAAAGGTCAACACTGAACTTATCACCCAATGAGATTCCTTACTTTTTGCAGCCGGTATGCCGATGAACCCTTTGCAGACTTCCACAAGGTGGACGGACTGCGTGGGATCTATGCAGCCAATGTCCTCCTGAACACCGACTCCTCGTCCTCCTACACTGCCGAGAACATGGCTACGTATGGTACCTTTGATAAGGGTGGAGAGTGGTTCCCGGTCCCTGCTCCTTTGAATGATGTTGATGGCAATCCATACAACTGCAACCCCTGGGTGAGTCACTCACAAGATTACAGACTGGGGGGCGTTTCATGAAAGGACTTGTCGGACATTTTATCTGACAAGTACCAGTTTATCCGACAGTTACCGTAGGAACAGTACATCCCAGCCAATCAGAATCAAGGAAAGATGTCAGATCTGACAACTTGTCTGATGAAAATATTGATGAAAAACTCCCCGGATCATACAATTGAATGTCATTGTGTTGGATGCAATCGATCCTAAAAGCTGTTCTTTTATCAATTTCTAAGCTTTGTGTTACCAAGCCTTGGGGATCATTTCAAGAAACAGTCAGTGATTTTCATTGATACAGTGTTTGCAATTGATCCTTGAAATTAATTGTAGAACTTATTTTTGTGATTGATAGTGCATTGTGCTCTATGCAATCGATCCTAAAAATTGTTCAATGATCATTAAATTTTTGGTAGTTACCCACTGCATCTCAGGTATTGTAACAATCCCATCAAACACTTTTGCTTCCTCTTTTTGATCCTATCAGTCAGTTAGCTCCAGGATCTCTTACCATTCCAATCTTGTCCAAGTCCTCAGCCCTTGGATCTAATCCTTTCTCTCTCTCTCTTTACCTATCAGCAAGGATGCTCTCTACATTTCTCTCTGAGATTAGCTCCAGGATCTCACACCATCCTAATCCTGTCCTCAGCTCCTGGTCTAATCCTTTCTCTCTCTTTCTCTCTTTAACCCTATCAGGAAGGATGTTCTTTACATCTCTCTCAGAGGTTCAGTCAGTTAGCTCCAGGATCTCGCACCATCCCATTCTCTCCAAGTCCTCAGCTCCTGGTCTCATCCTTGCTACGGGTAAGGTCGGCAAGACCCTTCTTGGAAACGAGACGATGGGATTCAACGTCTACCTCTCAGCAACAGCTGGGGCTTCGTGGTACGAGGTGAGGTCATGGAAATCAAATAAAGAGGAAGATTCATTTTGAAACACGATTGTTCCCTAGTAATTGCTAGAAGACTAGAATAGATACATCATCATGTTGATATTAGCGAGTTTTTGATTTGCACGTCAACTAGTGGACTGTGATGAAAGTGCGTCATACAAGTCTGCTTTGTGTTTATGGTGTACAGAACCGCTGGAGTAAATCACCACGTGGCTTCAATCAGTGGGCAAGGATTTGATTGCTCGTTTACCACATTTCAAACGAGCGTGATCTGAGCGAAATCCACGGTTGTCATGATGTTGACGTGTCAAAAATGGCTTGCACATGCTCAGTGTCTTCCAATCATGTGCTCGACTGACTTTGTATACCCACAACACAAAGAATATCATGACATACTTTCGTCGCAGTCCACTAGTCGACGCGCAAATCGAAAATTTCCTTATAATATTCTGTTGCTCTTCAGTTCCAGGCAGCAAATTATGTGTGAAGACAAGCAGAAAAAAAAAAAACCAGGAGAAATAAATGAATGGAAGTTTGCTTAAAATACACTTTTGTGATAGCAACATTATGAATTTTATGACATCACATGTTATTGGTTTCCCCCATGTACTGTGTGTTATAGTCGATTCCTTGCTAGTAAAATCAGCTATTTTCGCAACATTTTTATTTATCATACTTATTGTCCAAACAAACGAAGAACTTCAACTTGTTTTGTGGTAGCTATAGAGTACTACTGGGTAGACATATGACAAGATGACAACCAACAAAATATATGCTGTCCATGAGTGAATTGGAGGTGAAAATGTTGTTTGTCGTACAGGACATTTCTGAGTCCCGTTACAACACAACATGTTCACCTTAATTCAGCCATAATTTCTGAGTCCTGTACAACACAACATTTTCACCCTTAATTCAGCCATAATCAAATATTTTTTTTGTTGGTAATCAGTTTTTCACATGACTTCCCACTATAACTTTATAAGTGACCAAAAATAATTTTTCATTGCTCGAGCAATCAGCTAAGAGACTAGAAAATTGTTGACAAAATGTCCTGTACGACACGTATGGAATCGCCCTTATGAATTGAATAAATCTTTAATTGGCTTCTTACTTTTGTGTTTGTATTTATTGTATGAAGGTGTTGCGTGGCAATCATTTCTTTGCATTTGGAGACCATGGTGGTGTGGTTACTGCTGTAGAACAGAGAGGAGATACAAATGCTGTCAAGTAAGTGGATGTCATTTCATGATGTCAATTGATGTGATTAAATGATGTCAGCTGATACTATCAAATGCTGTCATCTTATATTGTAAACGTTGTCAAGTATAAATTTAATGTTATACAATGCTGCTATGTAGGGTTATGTTCTAATTTGCTGTCAAGCAAGTTGATGTCATAAAATGTTGTGAAGTAATGAAACAATGCGAATGCTGTCAAGTAAGTTGATGTCATTTGATGATGTCAGTTGATATTATCAAATGCTGTCATCTAATATCATAAATGCTGTCAAGTATAAATTTGATTTGATGTCAAGTATAAATTTGATAAATGCTGCCAAGTAGGGTTTTTTTATTAATTGCAATTAAGTAAGGTTATGTTCTAATTTGTTGTCAAGCAAGTTGATGTCATAAAATGTTGTGAAGTAATTAAATAAAGCAAATGCTGTCAAGTAAGTTGATGTTATAAAATGCCATCAAATATTGTTATGTTATAAAATGCTGTCAATTAATCAATTAAGCAGTAAAGTAATCAATTAATCAATGATCCAAATAATGAATTGATCAGTCAATTATTCAATCAGTCAATGAATATTGTGATTGAATTGTTTACCTTTAATTCATATCAATATATTAGTGTATCTAAATGTCAATCAAGAGTTAATCAAGAGCCTGTTTCATAAATATTTACTTCCTATTTTAGCTCTGCCATTGTAGTAACTACCTTGGGGAAAGTTAATTTCAATTTGATGTGCCTTATTAACATGGCAGTTACCTTAATTGTAAATCCTATCATGAAATATTCCCAAGAGCTTTTTAACAACATGCACTCTGTCAATTTTTTGACTAACGAACCTTTGGAAATACGAACCTCATTTCAATTTCAGACCAATGAACCTTCGGAATTATGAACCTTATTCTCTTTTCGGACTAACAAACCTTCAGAATTACAAACCTCATTTTGTTTTCGGAATAACAAACCTTCGGAATTACAAACCTCATTTCATTTTCGGACAAATGAACCTTTGGAATTACGAACCTTATTTTGTTTTGGGACTAACGAACCTTCAGAATATTTGAACCTTCGGAATAACGATGTGTCTGAATTACGTATGTATGCGTTTGACAACATTCTCTCTGTCAATTTTCCCTTACAGATACAGCGTGAATGAAGGAGAGACCTGGCATTCCGAGGCGTTCTCAGAATCTAAGATCTATGTTTATGGATTGATGACCGAGCCAGGCGAACAGACTCTAACCTTCACAGTCTTTGGATCCGAGACTGAAACACACTCTTGGCTTATTGTACAAATCAACTTCAGAAATGTCTTCTGTAAGTGGAAACCAACCCTGGTGATGTATCGTCAGGGTTCCAACAGTCATGGAAAATCCTGGAAAAATATGCGGTCATGGAAAGTCAGGGAATTCGGAAAATTTGTGAAAAGTCATGGCATTGCATTTACCTCTTGGCTATGGCAGCTTTCCAGTTTGTCTTGTCTCGCAACTCTCATACTCTGTGATCATACTCTATTATTATTGATGTTCACGATTTCCATTTTTCCCAGTTTTGTGACATCCCAAATTCTGTGTAACTCCCGGGAAATCATAGAAAGCAGCAATTTAGTCATGGAAGAGTCATGGAAATGTCATAGAATTCTGTTTTCAAATTTCTGTGGTCCTGATCATAAAGCCAATAGTCAAGTTCTGCATGACCCTAGTGATTCCCTTTTTAAAATTTAGAATATGTTGTAGTCCTAGATGTAGAATGTGTGATGCAAACTTTCTGCCAAATTGTTTTGATGAAAAGTTACAAATTGTGACTGTATTAAAAAAAAAAAACTTGTTTTAATCCAACGAACATACTATGCTAGGATATTTTCAGACCAGAATATGAAAATTATGTCTTTACATCTTCTAATTTGAATTTCGGTCATGTCAAGCAGATGTATTAGTATTATTTGTTTGGCGTCACCTGTGCCTGGGAGACGAAAAACAAACTGAGTCACTTTGACCCGCAGGTCTCTCCTCCGGATATTAGTGATTAGGAGGGGATGCAGGTTAATATTCCGTAAGGGTTGGCAACTCTGTATATGAATATGCACGTGTTAGCTGTTTTATACACCCTTGAGTGGATATATGTTGTTATTGTATTTCTAATCAGCTACCGTCTGTGGGGACGATGATTACAAGCAATGGTGGCCCGGTGAAGAGTTCCCTGAACATAGCTGTCTATTAGGTAGGAAGACCATCTATGAGAGGAGACGCGTTCATTCGGACTGCTTCAATGGACGGGACTACGACAGACCAATCTCTTCCGTCAACTGCTCCTGTGATAGGGATGATTTCGAGTGGTGAGTTCATGCGAAGGGGGATAGAATGTCAAAAACCAAAATGGCGTCATGCTACCCATCTTCTAAATGAACTACATTGGCTACTTGTTTCTGATAGAATACATTATCGAATACTTGTTCAAACCTATAAGTCTCTGTCAACCACACTACCTTCTTACATTTCTTCATTATTTCAGCAACAAAGATCTACATACTCACTTCGTTCTACTGCTGCTCCTTCCTATGTAATTCCAAAGTCAGAAAAGAGGCCAGTTGCAACTCTTTCAATCTCGTGCCCCCGTCTTTGGAACAAACTCCCTCCATCTCTTTGAAACCTCTCTTCTCTTAACCTCTTCAAAAAACATCTCAAAACACACTTATATAAACATAAACCTTAACTTGTCTCATGCAATTAACAGCGCTTTGTATCCTCTGGAAAAAGCGCGATATAAATCCAATTATTATTATTAGAATGTGTATTGGGTGATTTCAAGTACGGTGTTGACCTTTTGGTGTTGATGTTAGGTCAATTTTTACACGATTCTAACACCAAACACAAAATGAAGATGGTCCCGAAAAGTCACCTACTAGTAGTTGAGATGTCAATGTGATCTGGATCAGTTTTACAAACTCTGAATAAGTTTTGGAGATAAGGGAAGCAATCAGAAATTCAACACCAACACCGACACCAAGACAAACACCGGACTTGAAATCACCCATTTGTTTGTGTGTATGTTTATTTTTCTTGAAGGGCCATGACCACTGAAAGGTGGAACTGTGCACCATTTAAGAGGCCACCATTCTTATTATTACTGATTATTTTTTTCTGACTTTGATATGAAATGGTTGGAAGCGATCCTTAAGTGTTCATCATAATTATGCCTGAATGCTTATCTAGAACAACAAAGTTTGATTAAAGTAATTCAGGTTTGTTGGAGTTTCTAATCATTTCATTACAACCAGGCTTTTCCTTGTGTAGCTAACAGAAAAAGCAACATGTGGGACCACACTTTAAATTGATAGGCATTTTCAGCGTTTTGTTACGATCTTCATTTGCTAATTACTCTGGAATTACACGTGTACAGTATTGGTGATATTACTATCTTTTGACTCACAATCCAGATTACATGGACTTGCAGGGGGCCGTTTCATAAAGCTGTTCGTAAAGTAGAGCCGACTTAAGAACGACTGGTGATCCTTCTTACGCACTAAACCATTGCTAATAAGTACATACCATTGATCAAAAGAAAGGATCACCAGTTCTTAAAGTCGATCTTAACTTACGAACAGCTTTATGAAACACCCACCTGGTCTAATCTAGTGATACATGTAGCATTTTGAGCAACTCTGTATTTAGGGGGCGCAAAAGTATAAGACCAGCAATGCATGTGTATGCAAGAGGGACAGAAACAATGAAATCTGTCCTTGTCTCACGAATACATACACCGCCCGGCCCTGCGGACCTCAGTGCGGTATATCCATTGGGTCTTCTCGTAGATGTTCATTATTGGTCCCTATATGACATGTTTACACATGTGTTAATTGGATAATAAAATATACTGAGTCTACTTTTTATGCTGGAGCGTTGTGGCCAGTGGATTAGTCTCAGGACACTGAAACAGAGGTCGTGGGTTCAAATCCCAGCCATGGTGTAGTTTCCTTCAGCAAGAAATTTACCACATTGTGCTGCACTCAACCAAGTTTGAAGGCTGCTTGAGCTACAGCCGGGGTAATAATATCCAAGTCCTTTGGAAGCGCATAGAGACGTTATTTATAATGTGTTATGCGCTATACAAGAACTGATTATTAATATTGATTTATTATTATGCTGAACTTTATTTTCAATCCTTGATTTGAACAGTGACTTTGGTTTCATGGAGAATGAGGGTAACAGCTATATCTGTGAGAAGGATCCCGAGGATGAGAGGGATCCTACCCTTCAACCAGACCCCTGCCCAGAGGATACATTCTGGAGGAGGTCAAAGGGGTAAGAAATTCATTCATATTTAGAACTACATGTATTGACTATATTTAGTGCTGTTGACTGATTTGGGGGATGATAATATCTTATATTACCCAGTTGTATTGTTCATTCAACATCACCACCACAAGTGAAAAATCAATTAAAAAACTTTCTTTCCTTTTTTCACTTCACCGGTCAAGTTTGCTTACATTGTGTTACAGTTTAGACCGATGGGAATTTCAACGAAATAGTTTCCTGGCCCTGGCTCTTGGGGCATTTGGAGGTGAATTAGTTCAATGTAATTCTTTTCCCTGCACCACCACCAACCTCCACTAATAATGAAAACTTGATTAAATTCACTGGCCCTATTCTGAAGTCGGGTTTAACTTAACTCAGGTTTAAAGTTGTGGTTTTAGTATGGGAAGCCAAAAGTATCAACATTTTTATTAAGTTGTATGTTTCTTATGTTTACTCTGCTCTTTCTAGACAATTATGAATGATTTGAGAGCCAAATGAGCTGAAAGTAGGATATCTAACTTTTTGTGATTATGTAACAATTGGCTGTCCATACATAAACCACAACTTTAAAACCTGAGTTTAATTAAACGACTTCAGATAAAACGGGCTCTGTCATCAAAGCTTCTAATCTCTATCTGTGTCTTTTTGTTGTAGATATCGTAAAGTGGAAGGGGATACCTGCAAAGGAGGTGATGAGAAATACTACGAGGCTGATCAAGTTTCATGTCCAGTTGCAGGTAACTCTGAATCCTAATCAACCTATAACTTCATTGGTTGTACAGTCGGTCTTTCCATGCTCTTACCCCTAATGTGAATAGTGCAGACGCTAATGCCAAGTCCACTACAATACAGTTATAATGTTAGTAATAAAGCAGCATTTATTATGCTCTGTATATCATTTTGTACATGTGTTATCTGAATCAGTGCTCATACTGTGGGTGCAAAAGAAATCTTACTTTTTCTCTTTCCTTTATGACGAACAGAGAGCTCAGAATTAAATTGTATTCCCTAAATCAGTGCACATTCTGTGGGTGCCAAGAAATCTTTCTTTTTTTCTTTACTTTATAACGTACAGAGAGCTCAGAATTTATTTGTACATGTATTAGCTAAAGCAGTGCACATACCGGTGTAAAAGCAATCTTACACTTTCTCTTTCCTTTATAACATTCAGAGAGCACAGAGTTTATTTTGTATGCCGAACGCACAGAAATTCACCGATACTTCCTCAGCGATGGCACCAATGAACGGCTGCCAATTGACAACCTGCAACTAGCTACGGCCGTCGACTACGACGTCGACCATGATTGCTATTACTATGCAGAAGACACCTTCCATGAAATACATGTAAGTAAAGTTCTGCAAAATATATTCTTAAGATTAAACACTGTTGCCATGGTAACATGACCCGCTGCTAATCATATCAAGGTTACCAATGTAGTGACCTGGGATGTAGTCGGGCCAGATTTTGCCGACCTTGGCCTCTTCTCTTTTGGAGATCAAAGTGCATAATCGAGGTTACCGGGGCTGTTCGAGGCTGGCCTTGATGCCAGATTTTGCTGGCCTCTGCCTCCGCCCCAGTCACATGGACAATGGGTCTTGGAGAAGGTTATGTGTAGTCGCCTGGTGACTTGGAAGTACTGGCCTTGACTGCATCCCTGGCTATTACGACAATATCAAATTTATGTAGATGTAAGTCTTTATGTAACAGACCGCTATTAGCATGTCATGAAAGGACTTGTTGGATATTTCATCCAACAAGCCCTGTTTTATTTAATGGTTACCATAGGAACTGTGCATCTCGGCCAATCAAAACCAAAGAAAGTTTTCAGATCTGACATCTTGTTAGGGGAAAATTTTTGCTGAAACGCTCCCCAGGTATCAATGTTCCCAAATGCCAACTTTGCAGAGATTCTGTCCCGGACTTCCTGCGGGCCAGGAGCCCGTAACACAAAGCTTAGCAATGATCGTAGAACAAATTTTCACAACTGATTCCACTGACTACAATGTACAATCAATCTTAAAAATCAAGCGTACGATCGATTGTTTTGCTTTGTATTACGGAGCCCAGGATCGTAGTACTGTCAGCTGATACAATGGTAACGTGGCCCATCAGCCAATCATAATCAAGGTTTGCCATGGTAGGTACAACAATGGCAAAGTTACCGTAGCTCTAAGGCCCGTATTCTGAAGTCGTGTTTTATTTAAACTCAGGTTTAAAGTTGTAGTTTAAGTATGGAAAGCCAAAAGTATAAATTTTTTTTATTAAGTTGTATGTTTCTTATGTTTACTGTGCTCTTTCCTGATTAATCGATGGTGAAGACAAAAATCTTTTTATACTTTCTAGACAATTATGAATGATTTGAGAGCCAAATGAGCTGAAGTATGATATCTTTACTGTTAGTGATTTATGTAGCAATTGGCTCTCCATACTTAAAGCACAACTTTTTAAACCTGAGTTTAAGTTAAACCCGACTTCAGAATACGGACTAAGTCTTTGTGAAACACACCTTGGTATCAGTATTCTTGAATTTTTTCTGTGCAGAGATTCTGTCCGGGACTTATTGAAGACCAGGATCGGAGCATCGTCAGCGGCCATCTTGATATGGTCGAAGGACTTGCCTTTGATTGGCTTGCTGATAATCTTTACTGGGTGGACTCCGAATCTGATCACATCGAGGTCGCACGCTATGATGGCCGCTTCAGAGGGTCCTTCCTATAGATGCTACGTTAGATCAACTAGAGCAATTGCTCTGGACCCAAGAGAGGGTTAGTAATCATGTTTTGCTGATGTTGGTATCCCTCCTTATTTGATTCTGTACTGACTCATTTTGAAATTGTTGCCACAACTGTCCTTTTTTTTAAACAAGAATGATTTTATTTTTCACTTACTTTTGCCTATTTTATTTACATACATGTGTGTTTATTGGCATATTCATGGAAATGTTGACCAAAAGTACATTATTAAGAGAGCAATTTACAAACAAGAGAAATACAATACAAAATATAATTACAAGGCAAAATGAAGATATAAATACATTAAACAGAATTTGATTGTCAAATGTATCTTTCTGTACAAATTTGTTCTAAAGATTAAGTTAGTTTGGTTGTGAAGTTTTAATTGTGAAATGAACTATTACTGGGAAGGTTTATCATAAACAGATTGAAAGTTAAGGTATGCTGTAATGAGGTATTGGAATCAAATTAGAATTACAAATTTTTTATTCAGGTATATGTACATCATCTAGGGAGCTCTGGCAGCACAATAGAATATATACAAATAATAATTGCATTATCTAAATATATAATATTATCATAATTATTTAAAGAGAAATCTAACATTATGAAGATAGATCAACCATTTAATAATAATAATATAGGCATTTATATAGCGCCATCTATCTAGAAATATTCTATTCCGAGGCGCATTGTTATTATTACCCGGCTTTAGCTCGAGCTGCCTTTCAGTGCGCATGCATTCAAGGAATTAATCCTGCCGGGTACCCATTTACCTCACTGGTCGAGTGCAGCACAGTGTGGATGAATTTCTTGCTGAAGGAAATTAAGCCATGGTGGGATTCGAACTACGACCCTCTGTTTCAAAGTCAGAAGACTAATCCACTGGGCCACAATGCTCCACACATTTAGAAAGTTATTTACAAAAATGAGATCAAATACATAGGAAAATAATTTGAAAGCACAAAAATTCCACTTCTTAAAATAGTTTTTTAATTTCCTTTCCACCTGTCATAGATACATGACTGGACTGACTGGGGGGAACATCCCTACATTGCCTCTGCTCACATGGACGGCGATAATGTCACGATGCTGATCACTACAGGGGTCTACTGGCCGAACGGCTTGGGCCATCGATGACCAATCCAACCACATCTTCTGGACCGATGCCCACTTTGACCGGATCGAGTCGGCGTGGTTGGACGGCTCGCATCGTGTAGTCTTACGCGACCAAGACACCCCGCATCCTTTCTCCATCGGCGTTTACAAGGTCTTCACATGATTTTCTTATTCTTTACCATCTGTATTTGTGTAGAGGCGTTGTTGCTCAGTGGATAAGTCTCTGGACTTTGAACCACAAGGTCTGGGGTTCAAATTCCACCATAGCACTGCGTCCTTTGGCAAGGTGTTTATTGACATTTGCCACTCTCCACCCAGGTGTAGTAAATTGGTATCTTATGATAGTGTTGATATCTTTCATGAACCTATGCCACTCTGTGCATTCAAAGTAACGATACCATTACATTCAAACCTGTCTATGAAGCCATTGTAGGGAAACAGAAGTGGGGGCCACGGTAGACAGGTGGCTTATATAGACAGGTTCTATAACTCATTCCTTTTCAAGTTGGTGATGATTTTGGTGGCAACTAAAGACAGGCTTTCTCGATTGCCAGGAGGGTGCTAAGATTGAGTCGACTGTAGTATCTTCATACAATGCAGATTGATCCTATCAACCACAACTATGGACGGCCAGCAACGTCAATATCCAAAATATATATTTTTTCAAAACATTTTCTAGATATGATGTATATTTATACATTCATGGTTTTCTTGACATCATATCTAGGAGATATTTTGAACAAATATACATTTTGGATATTGACGTTGTGGCGTCCATAGTTGTGGTTGATCGAATCAATTCAACTCTTAGTAAGACGGGCCGCTGATACGATTATAAGTTTCGGTTTTTAAATTGAAATTCTGTACTTTTATTGATATTGCAAACAACCTTAAAGTTTGCTGTCATGTTTTCTTGTTGAAATTCTGTCACCTTTTTTCCATTTAGAACAAGATATACTGGGATGACTGGTCGCAGTTGAGTATCCAGTCGGCCAATAAGTATAATGGAGGTGACGTACAGACGGTGGTACGGAACATGAGCAGTGCGATGGATCTTAAAATCTTCCACAATGCATCGCAACAAGGTAAGTCAAATTAAAGAAACAAGTTTTAAAGGGGCGGTGAACTAAACAATACTGTATGTGATCTCTCATTGAATGGAGGTATGAATAGCCAGTCTTAAAATATATTCCCTTTTCAATTGGGCGATATGGCGTGCGCCTGTAATCCAAGCTATGTGGGGAAGTTACAAATTGATGCAGGGGTTTGAGGTTCAAGCCCTGGTCACGTCTTTTGGGTTGTGACGTTAAAGGTCGTTCCCAGACGTGAGTGATCATATCTGATTGAAACATGTCTGACAAAACTCAAATACACACATATTACCTTTTCAGATATACTAATACTTGTAGAGAATAAATTAGCACATAATTTTATTTGTATATTGAAACTGAAATGTTTTTCCTCCATGTAAGACACCTTTATCATGTCGGAAGGGGATCATTCTAGTTGATTTTCAAATTTTTTATCTGGGTCCCGTAACACAAAGGTTAGCGATTGATCATACACTTGATTTCTACGATTGATCGTACATTGTAGTTGATGGAATCAATCGTAGAAAAATGTTCTATGATCATTGCTAAGCTTTGTGTTATGGACTCCAGGGGCCCACCAAAGAGTTGCGATTGATCCGATCAATCACAACTATGGAAAGCCAGCAAAGTCAACATATACAATGCATATTTGCTAAAAAAAATTTCTAGATATGAATGTAAATTCATTGATTTCTTGACAGTTCGGTGTGTTCTGCTTTGTTAACAAAGGATATTTTGCACATTTCCTGTAGAAAAAATATGACACTAATGGATTGTCATAGAGTTACGATTGATTGGATCAATTGTTACTCTTTGTAAGATGGGGTCCAGTTGTTAATGACATCCCTGGTAAGTGTGATTTCAGTCACTCTTAAATCTTTGTGAAACTCAATCCTGTATCTCGTCTTTGGTTTGTCTAGGTGTGAACCCGTGTTCTTCACACAACGGAGGCTGCACCCATCTTTGTATCGTGAAACCGGATCCGAAAAACACTGATGCGGTGACGAGGGTGTGTCTGTGTCCAGATAACATGAAGGTGGTGATTACGCCTGATGGGAGAGAGGATTGCCAGTGTGAGGCGGGGGAGAAATTGAATGTGACGTCAGGATATTGTGTTACCCAGGGTTAGTAGTGTTGGTGGTGGTGGTGATGTTTGTGGTGGTGGTGATGATGATGATTATGATGGTGACGGTGGTGGTGATGGTGGTGGTGATGATGATGATGATGGTGATGATGATGGTGGTGGTGGTGATGATGATGGTGGTGGTGATGATGATGATGATTATGATGGTGACGGTGGTGGTGATGATGATGATGATGGTGATGATGATGTGTGGTGGTGGTGATGATGATGATGGTGATGATGATGATGGTGGTGGTGGTGATGATGATGGTGGTGGTGGTGATGATGATGGTGATGATGATGGTGGTGGTGGTGATGATGATGGTGATGGTGATGATGATGGTGGTGATGATGATGGTGATGGTGGTGATGATGATGATGATAATGGTGATGATGATGATGGTGATGGCGATGGGTAGTGGTGATGATGATGTTGATGATGGTAGTGGTGATGATTATGATGGTGACGGTGTTGGTGATGATGATGATGGTGGTGGTGATGATGATCATTTTGCTGATGGGGGGGGGTGGTTTGATATTCACTCTTTTCATGCTGAATTCTTCTGAAGGCCACAATAATGAATATTCTAATATTATCGTACATACAATATACAGTGAAATTTGAATAGACCCCCCCCAAACTTCTCTTACAGGAGCTACTTGTGAGCCCGACCAGTTCCAGTGCTCCAACTCTGACCGATGTATTCCCATCATGTGGAAATGTGATCGTGAAAGTGATTGTACAGATAATTCAGACGAACTCAATTGTCGTAAGTATTGTTTGTGTCCTCTCAGATATTGTCCGGCCTGCCTCAGGTCAGTGCCTAACACATTGAGCATCTTGTCGTTATGTAGTCATTGTGAAAAATAGCCATAAACCAGCAAAACCAAGATAGCTGCCATCCATGCATCGATCCTCAGTGTTAGGGTTGCAATCAGGATTTGTTTTAGCTTTAGGGTCAAAGTTAGGAAAGGGCATAGCGTTCAATCCGGGGTAGAAGTTTGTCATTCTATCAAAGTTCAAGTCCACCTCAGAAAAAAATTGATTTGAATAAATACAGAAAAATCGCACTAGCGTAATGCTGAAAATTTCGTCAAAATTGAATATAAAAATAAGAAAGTTATGACATTTTAAAGTATCGCTTATTATTCACAAAACAGTGATAGCTACAATTCAGTGACATGCAAATCAGAAACTCAATGATGTCCTTCACTCACTATTTCCTTTGTTTTTTATTGTTTGAATTATACAGTTTTCATTTTCTAATATATATTTGACAATAAGGACTAACTTGACTGAACCATGTAGTATTAAACAATGCTAATTCCACATGTTCAGGGAGGAATTAATCGTTGTTTTACTTGACAATGAGGAGGAAATCATAATATTTCATATGATAAAATACAAAAGAAATGGTGAGTGGATGACGTCATCAGTCTGCTCATTTGCATACCGACCAGGATGTGCATATAACTGTTTTGTGAAATTAAGCAAAACTAAAATTTCATAACTTTCTTATTTTGTGTACAATTTTGATGAAATTTTCAGTGTTGTGCATGTTGTATTTTTCTCTTTTTATTCAAATCAAATTTTTGTTGGGGTGGACTTGTGGAATGTGGAATTCATAGCAGAGCAATTGTCGGCAAAGATAATGTCATGTAACTTCCTAATTACATTACATTAACTTCCTAGTTACATTACATTCCTAGATTAGTTCCTAGATTACATTCCTACATTAGTTACATTAACTTCCTAATTACATGACATTAACTTTTTTTAGTTACATTACATTCCTAGATTAGTTCCTAGATTACATTCCTATATTAGTTACATTAACTTCCTAATTACATTACATTAACTTTCTAGTTACATTACATTCCTAGATTAGTTCCTAGATTACATTCCTACATTAGTTACATTAACTTCCTAATTACATGACATTAACTTTTTTTAGTTACATTACATTCCTAGATTAGTTCCTAGATTACATTCCTACATTAGTTACATTAACTTCCTAATTACATTACATTAACTCCCTAGTTACATTACATTCCTAGATTAGTTCCTAGATTACATTCCTACATTAGTTACATTAACTTCCTAATTACGTTACTCTAACTTCCTAGTTACATTACATTCCGAGATTAGTTCCTAGATTACATTCCTACATTAGTTACATTAACTTCCTAATTACATTACATTAACTTCCTAGTTACATTACATTCCTAGATTAGTTCCTAGATTACATTCCTACATTAGTTACATTAACTTCCTAATTACATTACATTAACTTCCTAGTTACATTACATTCCTAGATTAGTGCCTAGATTACATTCCTACATTAGTTACATTAACTTCCTAATTACATGACATTAACTTTTTTTAGTTACATTACATTCCTAGATTAGTTCCTAGATTAAATTCCTACATTAGTTACATTAACTTCCTAATTACATTACATTAACTTCCTAGATACATTACATTCCTAGATTAGTTCCTAGATTACATTCCTACATTAGTTACATTAACTTCCTAATTACATTACATTAACTTCCTAGTTACATTACATTCCTAGATTAGTTCCTAGATTACATTCCTACATTAGTTACATTAACTTCCTAATTACATTACATTAACTTCCTTGTTACATTACATTCCTAGATTAGTTCCTAAATTACATTCCTACATTAGTTACATTAACTTCCTAGTAACATTACATTCCTAGATTACATTCTTACATTACATTCCTAGATCAGTATCATATATTGGAATAATATACATAACTCAATCCAGGAAAGTACTTCTTAGTCTAGATTTAAAAAACTCTGTAAAAAACAATTACTTGATGAAATATAGGATCCTTGTTTGTATGTGTGTGTGTCCCTATGTGTGTGTGTGTGTACGGGTGTTTGTAGGTTTTGTATGTATGTAAGTATTTCTTGATCGATTACTTGTTAATCTATTCTGTTGACATTGTTTTCATAATGAATTTTATATATTTCATGTAAAGGGCCAATATTCACAAGCTTGGGCTTCATTTTGGTCCTAACCATCTTATGATATACGTTTTGTAATTGATTTTATATTGGTTTTAATAAATGAATTTGAACTTGATTAGATTACATTACATTACATTGGATTAGATTACATTACATTCCTAGATGGAACATCTTAATATTTTTGTAATTCAATCTTGCAGCCTACTACACCTGTAAGGCAGGAGAGGAGTTTACCTGTAAGACCGGCTCTAGGTGTATCCCAAACAATTGGATTTGCGATCACTATGACGACTGTGGCGATGGTTCTGACGAAGAACACTGCGGTATGTCTCCTGTTAAAAACTTATTCATACAAAGGAAATAATTACATCAGGATTTAGGGGGATTTCTCACCTGTAATGCCCAAAAGAGCCCTGAAAATGTTTTTTTTAATCTCCTAAAAAATGCAGGTTCAGTGCAGAGCTGAAGCTTATTTAATGTTGGCAGATTAGGTAGTAACTTGTGAAAAAGAAGCCCCAGAAAATGAAAAATAAGAGCCCTGAAAAATATTTTAAAAAAAAATTCTCCAAAACTATAAAGAATCATTGCAGTGCTCAAGCTTATCAATGTTGGCAGATTTAGGTAGTAAGTTGTGAAAAGTAAACCCCAAAATGAAAAATTTATAATTTTTTTGCCTGATATTTACCAGGTTGTCAATCATTGAGAAAAATATTTCATACTTTATCTTATTAAAAGTTGCTTTGAATATTTTTTTTATCGTGCTTAATGTATTATGTTGTTAACTACATGTATATGTTTTCAGTAATTTTGCAACTTTTATGTATTGATTTGATTTGTTCTAATTTACATGATATATTTTAAGTTCAATGGACAATTTAGATCAGGTTTGATGCATAATTTGTTTAATTCAGCTGTTTGATATTTGTACAGCGCATAGAGATTCTATTGATTAATATGTGCTATACATATATAAATTTCAAATAATGTCATTATTATTAATTTAATCATTCATATACGTGTATAATAATAATCACAATTGGTTAAGTAAAATGCAGTAAAAACAAATCATTGATTTTAAAAGGAGCGTAGCTCTAAAAAAATGGAAGGTTAAGTCTTTGTCAGTGCCCGTGATGTGACCCCCCCTCTAAAATAAATACGGAGCTATCTGCAGCTATGCACTTTCTTAATGAAATTTATAATTTGTCAAATGATCGCAAAATGACCAGTTGTTTATCTAGAATACTCATGAATATTCATAAGTAGGAATATAGTTATTAATAATAATAATATGAACATTTGTAATGCACCGGTATCCATCATAAAAAGATGCTCATGGTGCAATAAAGAAAAGAAAAGAAAAGTAAAAAGGAAAATAAAGGAAGATAAAAAACCTACTGAAAAGAGGGGGGGGGGGGGAAGAATTCCCTAAAAGCTTGCGTGAATAACCAGGTTTTCAGAGAACTTTTGAAAGTGGTAAGACAAGAAACATTGCGGATTTCTTTTGGAAGTTTATTCCATAGGAATGGCCCAGCATGTTGAAATGGTCGATCCTCCCATGAATTATGAGATTGTGGTACAGCAAGTAAGGATGAACTAGAAGACCTAAGGTCATCGATATTAATATTTTGAATTTTCTGTATTTAGAATGGGGTTCATGCGGTCCAGACCAGTTCCAATGTGAAAACCAGAGATGTATTCCTGAGAGCTATGTATGTGATCTTGACAATGACTGCTGGGATAACTCAGATGAAAGGGACTGTGAAATAACAAGTTAGTTACTTTGTTCTTCATGAAATATTGAATGGTAGTGATGATGATGGTGATTGTGATGAAGGATGGTGATGGTGATGATGGTGGTGGTGATGATGATAAGATCCTGATGATGATGCTGATGATGGTGATGATGATGATGGTGGCGATGATGATGGCGATGGTGATGTTGATGGTGATGATGATGATGGTGAGGAAGATGGTGATGATGATAATGATGGTGATGATGATTTTTTTATTTGATTTGATTTATTTCTGCATTCAAGATAATATATGCAACATAACATCAAGGTGATACATTTAAGTTTTACAAAGCAATAAAGCAATAGTCATAATAAAGCAATGAAAAATAAGTATCAACAAGATGCAATATTCGATCAAAAGAAAATAACAGTTTAAATGAATGCAGGAGGCCGCCATAGATGGTGACGGTGATCATGATGATGATGATGGAAATGTTGATGATGATGGAAATGCTGATGGTGATGATGGTGGTGATGATGATGATGATGATGATGGTGATGATGATAATGATGATGATAATGTGATGCTGATGATGATGGTAACACTACAAAATTTTGCTAATTTTGATGATAACGTAACTTGTTTTCATGATACTGGTGAAAGATACAATGTGCATGCACATACCCTTCACACTACAACAAGCCTTATCGGACTTATCCTCATATCCGCCCAATGTGAACATGCCATGATTAGCGATGTATAATTTCTATTCAATCTCCTGCTGTGATCATACTTGTAGATATACCGACGACGCGACCAGCTGGATGCAGCGACAATTACACCCAGTGTGAACCCGACGGTCGCTGCATACCATACACATGGATCTGCGATGGCGACAACGATTGCGGAAACAACTGGGATGAACAAAACTGTGAGTGGAAAACATTCTTCAACCCACTCACCAGAATTATCAATTCGTCAATTCATCTTTATTTCACAAGTCGATTAAAATGTCTGTTTTGAAAACAACATAAATACAGTATAAACAGTTCAAAGATAACAATGTAGAGCATTGTAGAGTATTCTAGTACTGTAAATGTGGAAATTTTCGCGTATTTCGCGGCAAGATCGGCGAGCGCAAATTTAAAAAACACGCGAATTTGAACGCGATTCAATTGCGTGTATCGTTTTGGCAAAAAGATTGGATAATTTGATCTAAAGAGGGCGGCATTTACGCAAGAAAGCTTGAACTCCAATTTCATGTGCATCGCGAGAACTTGTTCCAAAGCAATGCGATTATTTTTTTTAACAGTCGCAGATCAGTATTTAATTATGATTTTGGTTTAAATATAAATTGCTTTTGCTGTTTGATTGGTGAGTGTTTAGATCTGTTTAGTTTTTAGGAAGACGTTGGGTCGATCGCTCGTGTTTGTTGATTGATCCCATGCACAAGTTTGTGGTGGTTTGTGGTTTTTAAATAGTTGTTGTTTAATTAAATCTTTAGCAACTAAACTTCTCAAGTTTTCATGTCTGTGTCACTGCAATACAGTGCAGTAAAAATATATGAGGGAAAAAGTCAGAGATTATTGAATTTCACAAACATTGTAAAGAGTAATTCTTCAAATATTAATGAATTCTTTAGATGTAATATTGATTAACCAATGGAACTACAAGTTAGAACCCAGGTAAATGGTAGTGGAGCGTTGTGGCCCAGTGGATTAGTCTTCGGACTTTGAAACAGAGGGTCGTGGGTTCAAATCCCAGCCATGGCGTAATTTCCTTCAGCAAGAAACTTTTCCACAATGTGCTGCACTCAACCCAGGTGAGGTAAATTGGTACCGGTAGGAAGTAATTCCTTAAGCTGTGTGCGCTATGAACGCCTAGCTTAGCCGGGTAATATAGGAGCACCTTGAGCACGTAACAAGGTGGATATGTGCGCAATATAAATACCCTATATTATTATTATTAGTGTTTAAATGAGGCTTGGATTGTTCAAGGTTTGCTGGGGAAGGTTCATTATATTCAATTCAATTCAATTTATTTCCACATATTGAGTAAAAAAAAACATGTAATAACATTACAATTGAGTACATTCATAGATAATAACAAATGCAAGTATAAATGGTAACAATATATACATAAAAACGAACATAGAAAATCAAAATGTGGAGGGGATTGACAAAGGCCATATTGATCTATCAAGGTCAATCCCCAATGAAAGAAAAAAAAAATTGAATACATAAATTACATTAAGAAAAAATTTATACTTAACCTCAAAACCCCAGACAAAGCAAAAGAAAGTAAAAGACAAATAAAGGGAGGGAGAGGCAAATATAAAACTATCTTAAGGAGTAAGAAGGTAAAATTTATATTTCTGTTTGAATGACAGGAGTGTGGGGGAATGTTTGAGTTCATTCGTTAAAGAATTCCAAAGTTTGGGTCCGACATATTGAATAGTGTTGTGTATTTGTAATACAATTTAATGCTCTCTTCCCAGTAAAGACTGATCAAATCAATTTACAATCACATCTTCTTATATTGAAAAAAAAAAACAACAGTGAATTGGAAATGAATTTTTCAGGTCTTTTGTAGGGCAATTTCATAAAACATGTAACGTCCGACCCCCTATATGCGGGATCTTCATGAAATATTATGTCTCTAATTTCTTGTTCTTTTGACAGTCTGTAATGTTCTCAAAGGACCATGACCTGGTCAGTTTATGAAGTAAGGTAAAACATGAGAAAAATTGGGGTCGGATGTACAAAAAGGTTGATCATTTCATGGAATTGCCCTGTAGCATCTAAAGCCTGGCACGTTATGTTCTGCAGTTTGTTCTACATTTGGAATAACCGTCCTTTGAAAAATTGACAATTACACTACATAACTTATATTACAGGTTTTATCGTTACTTTGTTTATGTTGCGTATTGAAGTTTTTAGGTGTTGTATAAGTTTTTAGTATAAATTTGTATTTTGTTCTATTGGTGGCAGCACCAATAAGGTTTCTCTGCCTTCTAAACTGTCTCCTCGTTTGATGAATTATTTCTATTTCTTGTATATTCCAATATGTTTGTAAATGTTATTTTTAATATATGAACGAAATAAATGCATATGAATGAATAAATGAATTTAATCAAAATGTGATATTTTTTTTAATTTCAGGCAGCACCAGTAGCTGTAATCAATACCAGTTTACCTGTACAAATGGTGGATGTATACCGTTTTACTGGAAGTGTGATAACTACGATGATTGCGGTGACAATAGTGATGAGATAGGTTGCCCAAGTAAGTATCCAGTGCTATGTTAAATAGTAAAAATAAACTCCCTCTTTAAATAGTAAATGCAGTTTTGCTTGACAACTTCCAAAAGCTCCTGCAAAATCATTTTGAAAATATCCCTCACTTCTGCAGCTAAGTCTAATTTCATTTTCGAGATAGGCTGCAGAGCCCTTTGAAGATTATAGCAGATGATGATGATGATGAAATGCTCATTTTGGGAACCAGAATGAGTTTTTTTTAAATGTATTAGAAATAGAAGCACAGTTGTGTCCTGTGGGTTTCAAGAGGCCTTCCATTAGTATCTAAGAACATATTTGATGCCCTTTACCAGAACAAGCTGTTTGAAACATTAGTGCGAAACACTTTTGTTTCCTTGGTACGATAAGCTTGATGGATGGCTGCTTTAAAGAATGAATTTGGTTAGAAAACACAGTTTGGTCATCTGTGACAAGTGCAGTGACTGCATAGATATCTGTGCTTCAAGAGGCTTTCCATGTAAGTATTTGAAACTATATTTGATGCTCATTTTTGGAGAACAGAACATGAATTTTGAAACATGTTTATTCCAAGATACCCTTGTTTACTTTGTGTAAGTACATGTATGTAGATTAGGTAGACATTTATTTGTACAGGATTTTCATATGATACACATCTTGTTTTTGATAATTTGGTTCTCATAATAAATGAGTGGAGGAGCAGTGGTGTCGTGTTCTGACTCTCGCCTTGTAAACAGAGGGTTGTGTGTTTGAATCCCACCGTGGTCTCGCGTCCTTTGGCAAGGCGTTAATCCACGCTTTGCCACTCTCGACCCAGGTGCTAAATGGGTACCCGGTAGGATGTGAAAGTCATTGTAGCTTGTCCAGTACTGTGTGCGCCTCACAGGCGACTGACTGGAATACTCCCCAGGGAGTGGAGGATGTGCACACATTGTGTGTGGGAATGACTGATTGAATCCGATGACCGGGTAATAATATATCTGTGAAGCGCTTAGACACGTCGTTCCGATGTATTAAGCGCTATATAAAAGCGGATTATTATTATTCGATGAACGGGGCAGCAGGCACAAGGGCACCAGGCCCCACCAGGGCTCTGTAACACAAAGATGAAAGAACGCTTCTGATTGGTTCCTGGTCAATATTTTGCGCTCAGTTTGCGTGTAAACTTGATCTTGATTGGTCAGTTCATTCAGCGATTGATCGCTAATCTTTGTGTTACGGAGCCCTGGATGTAGCTGGGAATTTCAGTGGTGATGATGCAGGGCTGTATTTGTAGTGATTTAAGATTTCTTTGTCAATTTCCAAAGAAACTTTTTTGCTGCGCCAGCGCCATGAGCGTCTCTGGACGGTGCACTTGATAAGCTATCACTATTATGGAGCGTTGTGGCCCAGTGGATAAGTCTTCTGACTTTGAAACAGAGGGTCGTGGGTTCGAATCCCAGCCATGGCGTAATTTCCTTCAGCAAGAAATTTATCCACGTTGTGCTGCACTCGACCCAGGTGAGGTGAATGGGTACCTGACAGGATTAATTCCTTGAATGCATGAGCGCTGAAAGGCAGCTCGAGCTAAAGCCGGGGTAATAATAATAATAACAACGCGCCTTGGAATAGAATATTTCTAGATAAATGGCGCTATATAAATGCCTATTATTATTATTATTTGTTACCAGAATACACAATATGAAATGTAGATAGTTGACAAACCCACCTGTGCTCTTGATTATAAGTATGATGTCTGTGAATATACAACAGCTATCACATTTATTGCCTCTCAAACAACATCTGCCACCATCATTGCTACAACAATTACAAGAAATGTTAGGGAAAACACTAACAAGCGCACTTGTGCCCTTGATTATTAAGTACATTAAAGGACAAGTCCACCCCAACAAAAACTTGATTTGAATAAAAGGGAAAAATTCAACAAGCATAACACTGAAAATTTCATCAAAATCGGATGTAAAATAAGAAAGTTATGGCAATTCAAAATTTTGCTTCATTTCACAAAACAGTTATATGAACGAGCCAGCTACATCCAAATGAGAGAGTCGATGATGTCATTCACTCAGTATTTCTTTTGTTTTTTATTGTTTGAAATATGAAATATTTTGATTTTCTCGTCATTGTCATGTGAAATGAAGTTTAATTCCTCCCTGAACACGTGGAATTCCATTATTTTAACACTTTGTGCTTCAGGCAAGGAGGTCCTAATCATCAAATTCGTAAAAATTGAAATATTGTATAATTCAAACAATAAAAAACAAAAGAAATAGTGAGTGAGTGACATCATCAACTCTCTCATTTGGATGTAATTGGCTTGTTCATATAACTATTTTGTTAAAAATGAGCGAAACTTTGAAATGTCATAACTTTCTTATTTTTACATCCGATTTTGATGAAATCTTCAGCATTGTGCTTGTCTGATTTTTCTCTATTGATTCAAATCAACATTTTTCTGAGGTGGACTTGACCTTTAACTACATATTTAATGCTGCATGCATGGAAAGTGAGGACTTTGGCATGCAAAAGGTTCAGCCTGTCTTACAATCTTTTGTGATATTTCTCTCATTCATTTGTTCGACGGTCCATCCGTCCATTAATTTCATTTTTTATTTAATCCATTAAATGATAACTGTATACACTTGATAATTCTTGATGTATTAAACAATTTTATTACAACATTAATAATGAAACGAACACAATACTCAATAGTATGAACACATATGAATCACAATTGATGACTTAGAGTAATTAAGCTTGCTGGCATATTTGTGTTAACATTTTTTTGTATTTTCTATTATGACATAGCAATCGTTTGCATGGAATTAGAAATTCGGAATAAAATCACTATATATTTCTTATGTTTTATTCTTCGTTCTTAAGGTACCACGATGGCTCCGTGGACGACCTCAAACCCATTTGATTGTGAACCTGGCTATTTCCATTGCATGGACGGATCTGAGTGTATACCTTACACCTGGAAGTGTGATAATTACCGGGATTGCCCGGACGGCTCCGATGAATATGATTGTAGTAAGTACATGTACAAAAAAATGGATAATTGACATCTATGATCTTACTCCAATAGTCCACTTATTCATTCATTATTTTTTCATTTGAGTGTCTAAAATTTGGGATGGGGTTTAATTACAGCTGTTATTTATTTGAATATGATAGTTGAAATTAGAATTATGGTTAATAGAAGTAGTAGTAGTAGTGGTACTAGAGGAGAAGAAATTCTAGTAGTAGGAGGAGTAGTAGTAGTAGTAGTAGCATTATTATTATTATTCATATTATTATTTGTTGTAATAATAGTAGTATTTTGAGTAGTCGTAGTAGTTATTTAGTCATCGTTGTAGTAGAGTAAGTAATAGTAGATATAGTAGTAGTAGTAGTAGTAGTAGTAGTAGTAGTAGTAGTAGTAGTAGTAGTAGTAGTAGTAGTAGTAGTAGTAGTAGTAGTAGTAGTAGTAGCAATAGTAGTAGTATTAGTAGTAGTTATGTAGTAACAGTAGTATTAAAAGAACAAGAATTGGAGGAGGAGGAGAAGAAGAAAGAAAAATATCAGAACTAATAGATTTTCAAAGTATGTGATATGTCATTTGTTCAACTTCCTTTCCAGTTTATAACACCACTACCCCTCTCTACCCCGATACGTGCGGTTGGGACAGCTTTGTGTGCAACAATGGACAGTGTATACCAAGAGATTGGGAATGCGATAACTATCAGGATTGTTCAGATAACAGCGATGAGGATCATTGCGCAGGTAAGTAAACAATCTGCCGGTGCAGCACAATTTGGAATGCTGCAATCACGCTGAGGAAAATCTTTAAAAAAATCTTCAAATCCATATTTTATTGTTCGAAATAGACACCAGAAATGAAATACTCTGAAAATTTGTTTTGCCCAATTGATCGCGGGCCCGGCAGCCGCTGTGCAGCGCCAAAACCATCCCCGATCAGACTTAAAGTATGTCATTGGTAATAATGTAATGATTATAGTAATAATAATAATAATAATGATGATAGTTACATGTATATAATGTAGCACTTCATACGTTGGTTTCGAAGCCCTTTACTTTGTAATTATTATCGTGTATATATTATCATGTACATGTATATGGCACTTCATACGTTGGTTTCGAAGCACTTTACTTTGTTATTATTATCATGTATATATTATCATGTACATGTATATGGCACTTCATACGTTGGTTTCTAAGTGCTTTACTTTGTCATTATTGTCCATCACTGTTCCCTATGTAAAGTGGTTTCATTTCTACCATGGTACAACGTTGGACTATGCTGATAATGTGTACATGATTACGCTTATTTCATTGCGTACTCTAGAAAAGTCCAATTGTAAATATGTGCCTTTCGAAAAATGGCGCTTGAATGAAGCATGACATTCAAAACAATGATTTTGTATTTTTGAATATTTCTTTATTCGTGAAATAAAGTTGAATTGAAATTGAATTAAGAAATCAGCGTGACCTATGGTTTTGTACTATGGTACATTCAAAACCACATTTGTGAATCCGGGCCAAAGAATCACACGTGAATGGTCTGTATCTTTTTTTAATAGCTACTACAATGATGCCATTCACCACTGATGAAACACCTCAATGCGGGTTCTTGCGAGTTCCGTGTGGCCCAGGAGCAACGCCTCGCTGTGTCTGGCAGTGGCTCGTCTGCGACGGGGACAATGATTGTTCAGACGGGGAAGACGAGGCTCACTGTGCAAGTAAGAGACGTGAAGACTAATGATGTTGAGACAGTGATGAGGATGATTGTGATGATGATAGTGGTGGTGATGATGATGATGAATAATGGTGATGATGATGATGATGGTGATGATGATGATGATGGTGGTGATGTTCATGATGATGAATAATGGTGATGTTGATGATGGTGGTGATGTTCATGATGATGAATAATGGTGATGATGATGATGGTGGTGATGTTCATGATGATGAATAATGGTGATGATGAGGAGGATGAGGATGATGATGGTGTTGGTGATGGTGACGATGATGTTGATGGTCGATGATGATGATGATGGTGGTGATGATGGTCGATGATGATGATAATGGTGGTGACGGTGGTGGTGATGATGATGATGGTGGTGACTGTGGTGGTGATGATGATGGTGATGATGATGATGACGATGATGATGGTGAGATAGTGATTTTGATGCTCTTGTCAGTTGGGTGATATTTAACCCTAAAAAGACTGGGGGGGGCTGATTCAGCCCCCCCCTCGACTTTTTACGCGATAAATCCGCTGCACGAAAGGTTTTGACCGCGTCGCTCGCTGACTTTTTGCTTTCAAGTCTCGCGCAACTTTTGAGACCAAAATTGTGACCCCCGGGTACGCGGTTCCAAAATTACGCAACATTTCGTAATTGCATGCAGACCTAAAATTACTCAAAAACGTGAATTTGTGTACAAATCCAATGCAAATAGTGTTTTGAGCCAAAATTCATAAATGTATCATTATTTTTCCTTTACTGCTTAAAATCAATTAATTTCATTTTGTTTATGGTCAAAATAAAGTCCCTGACAATTTCCATTGAAAAAACAATAAAAAACAAAAAGTCGAAAAACAAAGAAATACATAAGAAATTTCGAAAACAATAGAATACATAAGAAAATAAGTGTGATTTAAAAATTTTTTTTAATCAATTTGATCAGATGCCTATCTAGAGTATGTGAAACAAAACTTAGCACTTCAGGGGCATTATTTTATTAATTAGAGCAAACTTATTATTTTATGCATAAATTAGCATAATTAATGAGACATGAGATTTTTTGCAGAATTTGATGTTATAGTTTTGTAGATAATGCCATGGGTAACGCGTGTGCCAATTTTCGTCGCAATCGCGCGATCGACGGCCGAGATCATAAGGGGGGGCTGAATCAGCCCCCCCCCCAGTCTTCTTAGGCATCGAAATAGCCCAGTCTATTTAGGGTTAATGGTGGTGATGATTGTGATGATAATGACAAGCTTCATATTGCATTTTTAAGATATTATCATGGTCATCATATTTTGTCATTTGATTTGTCAAAGCTAGTGCAGTCAAACCATAACCCAACTATCCATCCTATTTTCTCCTCAGGTGCGAGGCCAACAACTACCATTCCTGTACCGACTACAGTCGCCTACTGCTCACGAGGTTACTTCAAATGTGACAACGGTCAGAAGTGCATACCACGGTCAGAACGGTGCAATGGGTATTATGACTGCTCTGATCTCAGCGATGAGATGGGATGTTCGACAAGTAGGTCTAGATTTCTGATGATGATGATGATGGTGGTGGTGGTGGTGGTGGTGATGATGATGATGGTGGTGGTGGTCGTGGTGATGGTGATGATGATGGTGGTGGTGATGATGATGGTGATGACGGTAACGGTGGTGGTGGTGATGATGATGATGGTGGTGATGGTGATGATGATAATGATGGTGATGATGATTTCAGCGATGAGATGGGATGTTCGACAAGTAGGTCTAGATTTCTTTCTTGACAACAGCAACTACCATCATTGTCACTTGAGCTACAATTGGCAATAACCATCAAAAGCAATAATGCCCACATCATCCACCAAAACAACTGTATCACTATGGTGATGGTGGTGGTGATAGTGGTGATGATGATGATGATGATGATGATGATGGTGATGGTGATGGTGATGTCGATGATGATGGTGATGATGATGGTGATGGTGATAATAATGATGATGTTGATTCAATTAATTAAATTTGAATTAATATGCTCATGAAATCCATAGAAAAATCATTACGTAATGAAGAATCATATTCACAGAGCAGAAAAAACAACAACAATAAATGCAACTGTACATTGGATTGAATGATAATGATAAGAATGATGATGATGAGAATGATGGTGGTGGTGATGATGATGAGAATGATGATGGTGATGATAATGATGGTGATGATGATGGTGATGATGATGATGATGAGAATGATGGTGATGATGATGATGATGATGAGTATGATGGTGATGATGATGGTGATGATGATGATGAGAATGATGGTGATGATGAGAATGATGGTGATGATGATGGTGATGATGATGGTGATGATGATGGTGATGATGATGATGATGAGAATGATGGTGATGATGATGATGATGAGAATGATGGTGATGATGATGGTGATGATGATGATGAATGATGATGATGGTGATGGTGATGATGATGATGATGAGAATGATGGTGATGATGATGGTGATGATGATGATAGTGATGATGAAATTCCTCTTTAAACAATGTTGGTTTATTTCATACCTCTCAGCTGCTCCTACTGAACCACCAAATATATGCGGCGTTGGTCAGATCTTCTGTCAGTATTTTGAGAATTGTCTTGATGGACTGAAGCAGTGCGACGGAAACGCAAACTGTTATTTCGGTGACGATGAAGTAGATTGCAATGGTAAGTGCTGCATTGATCTGACCTGGAGGGCGTTTCATAAAGCTGTCCGTAAGTTAAGAACGATTTTAAGAACGACTGGTGATCCTTTCTTGAGGTAAATGATATGTTCATTGGTGATTACTTAGCGCGTAAGAAAGGTTCACCAGTAGTTCTTAAAGTCGCTCTTAACTTACGAACAGCTTTATGAAACACCCACCTGACCTGACCTGTAGTGACCCCTCATGAACTCCTACTACGTTTGATCTAACCAGGGCATATGGTCATTATTCTTTTTCAAACAACAAATTTTTATGTAGGGGTCCCATTATTTGGAATAAGCTCCCTAAACATATTGAACAGTGCAAAACCCTTCAAAGCTTTAAAAGACATTTAAAAATACATTTAATAATAATAATAATTCAATATTTATATAGCGCCGAATAAAATTTCTCTAAGCGCTTTTTTTTCTACATTTAATGCAGAAAGTCCAATACTGATTTAGATGCAATTGTATACATATTATATTTATTTGTTCTGTATTTCCTGACTGCATTTGTTTTTTAATTGTGTTGTTTTTGTGTTCATTTCAGGATCACTAATCTATAACTTCTTTGAAACTTTTCAGTGATCCTTCCACTTTTCTTAAATATACTCACTTGTGTTATAATGTATTTTATTTGAAATACTTATATTTCTTGATGTGTGTATTTTTTTATGAAGATTGTGGTAAATAAAGTTTCAATTTCAATTACAGGTACCTATACAGTACAGCAAATGGATGTTGGAATGGGACCCAACATCACGTCTGCAACGGTACAATACTCCCTTCCTCACGTACCAGCTCCGTTCCAAGTATGGCTCTATAAGAGGTAAGTTTGATTCAATTTGATTTGATTAATTTATGTTCTACACTCACATAGACATTAGAACAGTAATAGCTCCATCCCTAGAGAGGTGAGGAAGTTTGATTTAATTGATTTGATTAGATTATTTAACAGTAATGACAAGTATGTACAGTGGAGGCATGATAGCTCCATCCCTAGAGCGGTTGTTTTGCTATCAAGTGATCCAGGCTAGATTCCCACTTGATGTGTTAGACCCCTGTTACATCTATGGATCGGTTGTCTGGGGCCGGCCCGGGGCTGGCCTCGGGCCTGCCCTAGACTTCCTCTTGAGGTGGTCTTCGGCAGGTTCACCAAAGACTACCTCTTGAAGTGTTCTCGGGTAGGTTCGCTAAAAGGTGGCCCGAGGTTGGTTTGGGATGTTTACCTCTGATTTCTTTCCGGCCCGAGGCCTGCCCCGGGCCGGCCTGGGACCTCTGATTTTCTAGATGTAAGTGGGGTCATAGTGCCCTATATATCTTCAATACCAGTTTCATCAGAGAGGACGTTTGCAAAATTTATGGAACGTCTTCAGAGTCTAAAGTTGCAGAATGTTTGTGAATCCCTATCCTAATCTTTGAAGTTTTGCAATTGTTTGGGGCAAGTCACAGTGTTCGGTCAAATACATGTACGTACCATGTCAGTCATTAGCCTGGAATATTCACGTTTTTCAAATTTTGTTGACTGGCTGTAGTTAATCACCAGTGCACACGGTATTTGCACCAATGTTGTGAGAACTTATACAGCATGAACTACACAAAAATTGTTTTAGGAGTTTATTGTTGTGAGGGATTCATAGAAAAGCCTTTGCTGAGTGCTTGGGTTGTATCTCCAGTGCAAACCAGAAGATGGGATATAAATGGCACCATATCCTCTTAACCATGGCATATTATACAAATATTCAATGTTGATGAGTGCGATTGTTCCGAATATTGCATGAGTGCACAAGTTGAATAGACTGTTTCAACTTGCAACGAATGTAATATTCAGAACGTATTTGGAACACGAATATATGTACAACATTGAATATTTGTTTTATGCAACACCGAGAGCTTACATTTTAGACTAGATCTAGATTGGCTGGATCTATACGTCTAGTCTATGATTAACGTGCGTTAGGTCTTATTTTGCTTACATTGTTGTCTCTTTAGCGTCTAGTAGATTTCCTCCAGTAATCCCAGGAGATTCAAGTACTTGTAACATAGATCCATAAACAATGATAAATTCATACTTGTAGATACATGAAGTCAAATTTGTGAACGAATTCCAATTTGTGAACGAATTCCATAAAACCCAGAAGGAAATCCAGAAGGTACGCAGCTGTATCCTGGGAATGATTTGCTTAGCAACGTAGGTACGTGCATTGTGTTCAGCTTAGCAACGTGTATGCACAGTGCTGCGTACATTGGTCAGAGATACGAAAACGTGATTATGTATATGCACGTATACCACTAATTCACTTAATGTGTATGGGACATGTCCATGGGTTCATTGTGCCAAGGGAACTTGCAGTGCTGGCTCATTTACTTCAGCGTGCTATAGTCGACTATAGCACGGCTAGCTTATCGTAGCGTGCTATAGCTGATTCCTCTGAATGTCATGTGACCTGCTTTCATCCAACCAGCTATCAAGGATCTCTCCATGTGTTGTACATTTATTGCTATTGCAGGGAAGCTGATCCTCTGGCTGAATTCTTGGGTTTTATCTCCAGTGCAAACCAGAAGATGGGATATAATTGGTACCGTATCCCTCTTAACCATGGTATATATATAATATATCCTATTGCAGGGAAGCTGATCCTCTGGCTGAATTCTTGGGTTTTATCTCCAGTGCAAACCAGAAGATGGGATATAATTGGTACCGTATCCCTCTTAACCATGGTATATTTATTGCTATTGCAGGAAGCTGATCCTCTGGCTGATCAAACGGGTCATGACCTGCCATTACCAATCATCCACAAGGTTACGTTCCTGGCCAACAGCGGAGGACGTCAGTCACATACATGGACTAAACTCAAAGCAGAGACAGACTATGTATTCACTGCCTCAATTTATGTCGATAGTACAGAGTTCAACAAACTTCCCTTGATCTCGTACAGGACGCCAGCAGGTAACCATTTGAGTTTTAAATTGAATCCCCATTTCTCACCATAGAGAACATTTATTTTAAAATAGAACATCACAACAAATACCATTAAAATAACATGCTAATCGACGTTAGCCCAGTATCATTTTCATAGTTTGAAAGATCATTTAAAATCTAAATAACAATATATGTATATCTTCAGTGTAAATTATCATAGTTTTAATGATAATTTACGAACTAACTAACAATATAACAATAAGTGGCTACCCAGGGTAAATACACTGTTATTATTATTGTTAATATTGTAATTATTATTATTATTTTTATTATCATTATTATTATTCTTCTTATTATTATTAGTATTAGTATTATTATTATTATTACTATTACTATTTTATTGTTATTATTATCATTATTACTATTATTATTATTATTATTATATTTGTACAACTTTAGTACATGTTAATTAAAAAACTAAAATTTCAACCCTCTTTCCTATGTAATGCTTGACTTCTCAGTATATCTCCCATATGCATGGAAATTATTATATTATTCATATTTTTGTATTTTCCTTTTCTGTCCATTTTACAACTTAATTCGTATTTTTACAACTTTTTGCCGCAGTATCAGTGAATGAGTTAATAGTTGGTATTCCTCTAAAGTGTGTTCTATGTCAACCTTGGGCTCCGCCTTACAAAGAGTTATGATTGATCCAATCAATTGTATCTCTATGGAAATCCATCAGTATCATAATTTTTTCTACAGGGAATTCGCAAAATGTCCTTTGTATACAAAGGAGAACACACCAAAGTTGTCAACAAATCAATGAATTTATGGATATAGATTCATATCTAGAACAAAATTTCGAACAAACATGCATTTTATATGTTGACTTTGCTGGCTTTCCATAGTTGTGATTGACGGGATAAATCGCAACTCTTTGTTAGATGGGCCCCAGGTCTAACTAAAAGGCCATCGATATACATGTAATTTAAAAAAAAATCAAAGGAGAGATGAAATATGTAAATGTACATGAATGCCTTTCTGTCAACCAAAAAACTCTAAAACAACAAAAAATAGAAAGAAATCCTTTTGAAATACGTTATAATTGATGGTTTTGTGTAATTTCTATGGTGCCGATAATAAAAGAACGCATAAATGTACGGTTGAAATTAAGATGGCATTTCCGGTCACTTTATATTTCAATTTTTTGAAGCACTTAATAATGATTTTCGGACGCGATTTTTTTCTGGGCTTCATTTTTGTAATGTATCACAGGTGCAGGTGACAAACCTCGCAGCTCAGATTTTTTAAAAAGTCAAATCAATGTTAGCAAATACCTTTAAGTTTGTATCTTCTATATGTGATAAACCTTCCCCCTCTTTATCCCTTTGTCATCACAGATGCCAGGGTTATTCCAATACCAAGCAACGTTGACGCCGTCCTGAAAGTTGAGCAGACTTTGTTGATCGTCAATGTAACGTGGAATTACAACATGCCTGGGGCTTTGTTTGAGGTAGGTGAAGGTTGGAATCCTAGTGATTAAAGAACTAGTCCACCCCAACAAAAAATTTATTTAAATAACAATAGAAAAATCCAACAAGCAAAACATTGAAAATTTCATCAAAATCGGATGTAAAATAAGAAAGTTATGACATTTTAAAGTTTTGCTTTTATTTTTACAAAACAGTTATATGCGCATCCTGGTTGGTATGCAAGTGAGGAGACTGATGACGTCATCCACTCACTATTCCTTTTGTATTCTATTGTATGAAATATGAAATATTCTAATTTTCTCCTCATTGTCAAGTGAAACAACTATATTTCCTCCCTGAACATGTGGAACTAGCATTGTTTAATACTATATGGTTCAGTCAAGATTGAAATATTGTATAATTCAAACAATAAACAAAAGAAATAGTGAGTGAGTGACATCATCGACTCTCTCATTTGGACGTAACTGGCTCGTTCATATAACTATTTTGTTGAAAATGAGCGAAACTTTGAAATGTCATAACTTTCTTATTTTACATCCGATTTTGATGAAATTTTCAGCGTTATGCTAGTTTGATATTTCTCTATTTATTCAAATCAGTTTTTTTTCTGGTAGGACTTGACCTTTAAGTTACTGAACAAGTAGAATCTCCTATCCAGTCACACATCAGCAATGTACAAGGGGCGCATGGACATTGAAATTTTGCAGTTTTGACCCGTGCACTGTCAATCGCTATGGCGTTTCTCGAGCATGTTAGACCGTTATGTATTTGACACCATCTACTGTTTGCGCTTGGAATTTTTGCGTGCAAAAAATATGCACAGAGTTCAAAGCATGAATGTACTTGCCAGAAGAACACCCAAAAAATGAGCAGAATGGGCTTGACCAACACCAGGCATATGCACAGGTTGTGTAATCATTGCAAGACAGGCGGCAAACAACTAGTGCATACCCAACGCACATACATGTATAAGGTGTTTTTAACAAATTCCCAGTGAATATGCAACAAATATGAACAAGCTGAACTGGTCTCTGATGCACCAAATGTTCTTCTTGAATGGTCCTAGCATCTGCACCTGCAGCGTGTAGTCTTAAGGTATATAAGCGTGTCCTGTTTCACAAACTTGTCACCTCTCATCCATCTCTCATGGGTGATAACAGGGCCCCTTCTTACAAAGAGTTACGATTGATCCGATCAATCGTAACTCTATGGAAATCCATCAGTGTCATAATTTTTTCAACAGGAAATTTGCAAAATGTCCTTTGTAAACAAAGAAGAACACACCAAATTGTCAAACAATCAATTAATTTATGTGTATACATTCATATCTAGAATTTTTTGTTAACAAACATGCATTTTAGATGTTGACTTTCCTGACTTTCCATAGTTGCGATTGAATGGATCAATTGCAACTCTTTGTAAGACGGGCCCCAGATGTTCATCCTGATCTTCTAAATGATGATGAAGATAATCATAGTAATAGATGACGATAATAGTAAAAATAGTAATCGCTGATGTGGTTTGCTGTACACCATGCGGAGCGATTATAGAAACAGTGGATAGAAGAAGAGAAATGGATAGGCGAGAAAGTGAAAATTTGAGAGAAGAGTAATCTTTCTTGAATGTAGTCCTGAAAAGGACTGTAAACCAGAAGAGATTGATGAGTTGAAAACAGCTTGAGTAGTAGGATGGTCGAGGAGATGCTGGCTTGAGTCGGCGAGTAGAGATGATGAGTAGAAGCAGTAGAGAGACTCAACGTTTCGGGCAGGTTGACTGTCAGTCTTCAGGAGTAAAATAGTAATAATAATAATAATGATGTAATGGTTAATAAAACTATTTCATCTACAACTAGGTAATTAATTTGCAACAATTCCTTTCTTCCCTTTCAGGTATTTTACCGTGCAGAACAGTCAGATGTTGTTGTATCAGCAGGTCTGACAAAGAAGAAGTATTTGGAGATATACCGCCTCGAAGAAGACAAAATGTATTATGTGACGGTAAGTGGGAGTATCTCTTGTATCCATTCTTTCAAGCTGACAATTTTTTCTTGTTCTCCACAAATTTCTTTGTCCAATGAAATTTCTTTATCCTCTTCTGCTAAGCTCTTTAAATATATGGAGGGAGGATTAGCGGTTCCAGGGATTTTTGGTGCATAATTAGGGTCAGATTTGAAGTTCAGAATTATGTTAGGCTTACTGTGTATATTTTCAGTAGAAGCAATTGTTGTGGAAACAAATGTAATGGAATAATAATTGGCATTTATATAGCGCTGTATCAATCTACGACTGTTCAAAGTGCTTCACAATTATTTTTATCCGGTCACTGGATTCATAGCATTTTAAACAGCCTGTTAGGCTCACACTTGCTAACCCAACCACAATGACGGTTGTTTCCTACCGGTACCCAACTAGCACTTGGGTGAGAGTGGCAATGTGTGGATTGATGCCTTGCCAAAGGGCGCTAGGCCATGGTGGGATTCGAACACACGACCCTCTGATTACAAGGCGAGAGTCAGAGCCACAACAGCATGGCGCTTCCATGGATCCAAGTACTTACTATTTCTGACTTTGAACTGAAATATGACTGGAGTTTGATTTCTTGTTATTCTTGTGGGCGTGTCATGGTCTAGTGGTTCTGACTCTGGCCTTTCAAATAAAGGGTTGTGGGTTCGAATCCTAGCCATGGCGTGTTTTCGTTCAGCAAGAAATGTATCCACTCTGTGCTGCACTTGACCCAGGTGAGGTGAATGGGTACCCGGTAGGATTGATTCCTTGAATGCACCGAGCACCGGTGATGGTAGCTTGAGCTAAAGCCAGGGTAATAATAGCAAGCGCTTTGTATCCTCAGGCAAAAAGTGCTATTTAAATCCAGCTATTATTATCATTATTGTTATTTTTGTTCTGTAGGTATCTGCTATGGTCGATGGAGTGACCGGAAATCGCAGCTCAGAAGTTTCAGTTTTTGTTGGCAGAGGTAAGGAATTTATTCCTTGAAATGCAGAGCATGTAAAAGCAGCTTTGCTAGGGTAATCATGCTTCATTAAAGGGGAAGTTCACCCTAAAGAAAACTTTGTTGTAAAAATAGCAGAAAAATTGGTAAAAAATATTGGTGAAGGTTTCAGGAAAATCCGTTAAAAAGTAAGAAAGTTATTAGAGTTCAAAGTTTTGGATTTGTGACGTCATAGACGAGCAGCTGCCCCATGTGTTATGTAATATAAAATGCATGAATTTCAAATTTTGTATGGTTCCTGATGACTTAATTTTGTTTTCTATTCATGATCGGGTGTGAAATGATTTGTCTATTGATATACAAAAGGTACAGTGAAAACCATTTTCAATTTTCTGAGAAAATGACATTTATTTGATTTTTTACCATTCGCTATGTATGAATGCTGCTCGCATATGACGTCACAAATCAAATAATTGAAATTCTAATAACTTTTTAATTATTTGATGAATTTTTCTCAAACCTTTGGCAATATTTTTTATTATTTTTTCTGCTATTTTTACAATAAACTTTTTGTCAGGGTGAACTTCTCCTTTAATACTATAGAGTTCTTAGAGAATAAGTGATAAGCGGTATCCTTATCTCATCTAGTTATCCTTTACCATTATAGATATATACAACAGATCAAAGCTTTTTCTTTCTTCTCCCATTTTCCCTTCTTTTTTCCCTTTTTTATTTTTACTTAATCCCCCCCCAAAAAAACTTACACCATCCATTATCCATGAGATATAATACCAGAGCACTTGACATAAAATCAAGTGTAACCTTGAAATATATGGTAAGCCATGTGTGTAAAGTTACAATCCCGTTTTTATATCAATCCCATCTCGGTGAGTTTTAGTCCTGGGTTGTCATCTTTTTAAAGCATTCTGCTTGGTTGTGGATCATAAATGTTTAGAATGTCTTTTTATTTATTCAATTGCCAATATATTATGTTTGTTGTGTAATAAAAATGTATTGTACTTATGCACGTGTACATATGTAAGGAATGCAGAAGAAAGAGTAAATCAAATCATTTTTTTTAATTTCTTGCAATCTATTAGATTCATTGCAGAATGGTCTTTTTTCGTTAATGAATGTTAACCAGGGAGTATCCTACATAGGTCAATTAGGCTTTTGCTTTTCCCCCACATCGCATTCATTACCCTATGTACTTTGCTATTTTTGTTAAAGGTCAAGTCCACCTCAGAAAAATGTTGATTTGAATCAATAGAGAAAAATCAGACAAGCACAATGCTAAAAATTTCATCAAAATCGGATGTAAAATAAGAAAGTTATGACATTTCAAAGTTCCGCTCATTTTCAACAAAATAGTTATATGAACGAGCCAGTTACATCCAAATGAGAGAATCGATGATGTAACTCACTCACTATTTCTTTTGTTTTTTATTGTTTGAATTATACAATATTTCAATTTTTACGAATTTGACGATTTTGACCTCCTTGCCTGAAGCACAAAATGTTAAAATAATGGAATTCCACGTGTTCAGCTAGGAATAAAACTTCATTTCACATGACAATGATGAGAAAATAAAAATATTTCATATAATAAAAAACAGAAGAAATAGTGAGTGAGTGATGTCATCAACTCTCTCATTTGGATGTAACTGGCTCGTTCATATAACTATTTTGTTGAAAATAAGCGAAACTTTAAAATGCCATAACTTTCTTATTCTACATCCGATTTTGATGAAATTTTCAGTGTTATGCTTGTTGAATTTTTCTCTTTTTATTCAAATCAAGTTTTTGTTGGGGTGGACTTGTCCTTTAATTTGTCATTTTACAATATTCATTACTCCTTTACTATGGAATCAATTTGATTGATCTCGATGTATGGTATCTTGTATATTTTTTAGAGATGTGAAATAAATGAAATTGAATTTTTTATTTTGATTTTTTGTTTGTATTCTGCAGGTACCATAGAGCATCCCCCAACCAACCTGTCCATTAGCAATGTGAAAAAAGACAGTGTGGACCTTAGGTGGACAAGACCTGATGAAAAATCGGAGATACAAATAAATGTAAGTCCTGCTTGAATCAAGCAGTCACAGTGAAAAGGAATTACTTGAGGAATTACTTTTCCTGCTGGTACCCATTTACCTCACCTGGGTTGAGTGCAACACATTGTGGATCAATTTCTTGCAGAAGCAAATAACACCATGTCTGGAATATATCATACAGTTGAGGCCAGAACTGTACATACACCCAGGAAATTCAAATAAAAGTTGACATTTGCCAAACATAAATTTTACTGTATCTTATAAAATACTTGAGCTTATTATTTCTTCTACATCCACAAAAAACAGCAATGCGTCCACGAACGACATGGTATTTCTCAGTTTGCTAAGTACATTGTGCAACATGCTATGATATGCATTCAAAGTACGAATGCAACAAATACCTTCACAAGGTGTTCATTGGTGTGCTATTCTAGTCACCTGGTCTATTCATGTTCTTCATCCTGCTATGCAAGGCAAGCTTACGTAATATCTTGCTTTGAAATCTGCTTATCATAATGAAAGAAATGAAAGGTCATCTGACCAAAATTGTCCATGAAGTAACTACGAACTGGTCTATTATACTTTAATTCAATTCAATTCAAGTTTATTTTGCTCTCTGCATAAAAAATGAACACAAATGTGGTAAAATACATAGGAACAAAGTTTACATAACATCAAAGACATAAAAAAAGCATTGAGAGGGAAGCAGCCAAAAGGAAAAGAATATCCTTATAAAAAGGCCGACCCAACTTACTTTAAAAAGAATAATAATTATTGACAATATCAAAAGTAAAAAAAGACAATTAAAAGACAATACAAAGGCATAGATACACAAATGGTAAGATTTAGATTATATATATATATATAAAAAATATTTACAAACAGGTTTAATTATGAAATATAAAGTTTCTGAAGTTACGTTTGAAAATATTAAATGAACAAGATGTTTTCAAATTAATTGGCAAAGAATCCAAAGTATTGGGCCACGAAAGAAAATAGATTTATGAGAAAGGCAAGTTCTTATTTTAGGAAAGTGGAAGTTTGCAGCATTTCTAGTAGGGTATTCATGAATATTATAATTTAATTTAAAACAGTTCAATAGAAAAGAAGGTAAGAGTCCTTTAGAACATAGATACATAAAAATCAATGGCATGTGAAACATTTGAAAGAGCTTAATATGCTCTTTCATTTGATTCCAAATTTGTCATCGTATGTATTTATATTTATGAAGGTGTAGTAAGTTTTACGATGTTGGCAAGCGAACAAATTTCACTGAATTCCATGAATGTATGTAAACTTTTGACCTCAACTGGGCTAGAATCAGACGGTTTATTGACCAGTCTGCCTGTCAAAATGCTGTTCGTTCATTGGTTCTGTCTCGTATTGATTATTGCAATGGGCTCCTTTCTACATTTCCCTTTAATCAATTAGTCTGTGTTCAACGACTACAAAATTGGGCAGCACGATTAATTTTATAGGTTTCTTGGGATCATCCTTCCCAACCACTCTTTAATTCTCCTCACTGGCTTCCTTTTAAACAGAGAATTACGTTCAAATTACTCGTGATTGTCTACAAAACATTGAATAAACAGGCTCCACAGTATTTAAGTAACTGCTTGAATCTTTATACACCAACTAGAGCTCTTAGATCGGCCAGTGATCACCTTCGCCTCACATATTCATTAACTCGTACATTAGCTGGTAACAGAACTTTTACGGTGTCGGCTTCAAAATCCTGGAACGACCTGCCACTAATAATTAGACAGTCTCCATCATTAGCAATCTTCAAAAAGTCATTAAAAACTCATCTCTATCATACTTCGTAGTTTTTTATATATTACATCTTATTAATTTATTGTGAGCGCTTTTGGCCTAATGGGAAAAGCGCAGTACAAATAATAATAATGATAACTGTAGGCTACATGTATTCATATTAATATACACACTTGTTTTTCCTGTTCCCAGGGTTATATGGTGTATGCTACAGTGAGCTCAGATGAATTACCGAGAAGGAACATTATCAATTCCACCAAGACTAGTATTACTGGTAAGTTGCCTATCCGGGAAACATTACATGAAGCATATATATATATATATATACTCTGATTAAATGTTGTAAGCTCCTGAAATCCTGGCATGTGATTGGCCCGTTGCAAATTTGTTAGTGGAAATTATGGACTCTTAATGAAACACACTCATCGCTAGATATCATTGACCATTCACAGTCATCTTTGCATGCACACTTTGTTTAACCCTGAATAGACTGGGCTATTTCGATGCCTAAGAAGACGGGGGGGGGGGGCTGATTCAGCACCCCCTTATGATCTCGGCCGTCGATTACGCGATCGTGACGAAATTTGGCACGTGCGTTACCCATGGCATAATCTACAAAACTACATGATCAAATTCTGCGAAAAATCCTTGCTCATTAATTATGCTAATTTATGCGTAAAATCAAATTTTTTTTGCTTTAATTAACTAAATAATGCCCCTAAAAGGCTAATTTTTGGTACACAGACTCTTTATATGAATATGATCAAATATAAAAAAAAATAAAATCACATTTATTTTCTTATGTATTTTATTGTTTTCTAAATTTCTTTTGTATTTCTTTGTTTTTCGACTTTCTGTTTTTTATTATTTTACAATGGAAATTGTCGGGGACTTTATTTGGACCGTAAATCAGATGGAATTTATTGATTTCAATCAGTAAAAGGAAAAATAATGATACTTTTATGAATTTTGGCTAAAAACTTTATTTGCATTGGATATGTACACAAATTCACGTTTTGGTGCAATTTGGGTCTGCATGCACTTACTAAATGTTGCGCAATTTCGGAACCGCGTACCCGGGGGTCACAAATTTGGTCTCAAAAGTTGCGCGAGACTTGAATGTAAAAAGTCAGTGAGCGACGTGGTAAAAAAAATTCACGCGGCGGATTTATCACAAAAAATGTCGAGGGGGGCTGAATCAGCCCCCCCCCAGTCTTTTTAGGGTTAAAATACTGACCAGGGACCAATAAGCGTGGTTCTTTCATATTTGCAATTCATCGCAAACTTTTGTGTTGCGAATTTCAGGTGTCTTCGCCATCCAGTCGTAACATCCGTAGAATCGTTACCATTGGATGGCGAAGACAATATTACAGTAGATGTAACTCAATTTCATTTTCAATTTAGTTATCTCACAAAAATCACGAACAACATGTCGAGTTAACATAATTTAAGGCATGGTCACACTGCCCGAGCGTTGTTAGAGCAGTTGTGGAGCGGAGAGAAAAAAATCATCACCGCTCACTACCGTTCACCATTTTCGATTTCGATCGGTTTTATTTGTTTTCCATTTTTTCCCCAATTTTGTGAGCGAAATTTGGCCCTCTTTCCCTACCGCTCCATGACCGCTCCAACAACACTCGGGCGGTGTGACCATGCCTTAATATGCAAGATGGTAAGCCAAAAAACACAACTTGTTTGCATTGGAGCCCTGTGGGAATAGATGTTGTTGATGGGGAAGAGGTAGTCTACAAATAATGCACGTAAAGGAATGCACGTAAAAGAATATTCTTGGGAGTTGTATAATAATAACTATTTTAGGTAATAAGTAATACAAATTAGCATTAATGGCTGTAGTAGCATCAGTTGGACTGATAATAAACACTGGTGGTAGTAGTAATCTATTAGATTTCTTTTAAGTTTTTAAGTTTTTTAAGTGTTACATGTAGCTGTTGGAATTGACTGGGTTAGATGATATTGAAAGGTTTCCATGGTTGAGAGAATATTGAAGGTTTTACGGTAAACACCATGTATGAAGTCCTGAAAAGGACTGTTCGTTATTCTATCTTGATTGAATGTTAGCTCTGAAAAGAATTGTTAACGACGTTTCGACCAGCGTGTTCTGGTCCTCATCTGAACAGTGCTTTTTCAGGACTACATACATGGGCCCATATTCTGAAGTCAGGTTTAACTTAAACTCAGGTTTAAAGTGGTGGTTTAATGTAAGTATGGGAAGCCAAAAGTATCAAGATTTTTTAATATCAAGTTGTACCTTTCTTATGTTTACTGTGCTCTTTCCTGATTCATTGATGGTGAATACAATAATCTATTTGTACTTCCTATACAATTATGAATGATTTGAGAGCCAAATGAGCTAAAGTATGATATCTCTACTTTTAGTGATTTATGTAACAATTGGCTTTCCATACTTAAACCACAACTTTAAACCTGAGTTTAAGTTAAACCTGACTTCAGAATACGAACCAAGGTGTTTACCGTATAAAAAAAAACCCCCTCCAATTGACTGGGTTGTTGTTCTTGTTCTCAGTTCCCAATCTGTGTCCCGGTCTCCCGTACGTCTTCGAGGTCGGTGCTTTCAACAATCTAGGGCGGGGTTCTCTCTCTTCACCCAAGGAAGGCAAGACAATTGGCACTCCATACACCAAACCACAGAACCTGACTGCTACGGTCTTATCAAAGACATCCATCAAACTACAATGGCTTGAACCTACTAGCAAGCCAGACGGCAAAGTGGTAAACAGTTGTTTGATCATAATTCCATAGAAATATGAAATCTGATTGGTATTTTATTAAGCTCTTTGTAAGTTACAAATGCAGAGCTGCTAAGTAGTACTGATTTTCCGTATTTAGTACTGAAAATAGAGAAGAATACTGATGGTTTCATGCAAAATACTGATTTCTAAAGTTTCAGTTTATGTGTTGTCCTATGGTATTCCTGTGAAAATACTAATTTTCTCACCAAAATACTGATTTTCAGCCTTGAAAATACTGAAATGTTCTTGTTCAGGTTGGCAGCTCTGCAAATGAATTTTTACGACTGGCTGATGATCCTTTCTTGTGGTGAATAATACACACTAGATTTTCATAGGTGTTGCTGAAGTTCTTAAGAAAGGATCACCTGTCTTAAGGTTGCTTGTAGCTTACAAACGGCTTTATAAAACACCCATTTGTTGAATATTTATCAAAGTTGTTTGTAAGCTACTCATGACCAAATTATGATTTCCTCCTATAAAAGCCTCTTAACTCATGGGCCCGGTCTTACAAAGAGTTACCATCAATTTCAACTATATGGAAATCCATCAATGTCATAATTTTTTATTTTTGAAATTTGCACAATGTCCCTGGAAAACAGAGAAGCATACTGAATTATCAAGAAAACAATGAATGCATGAATATCCATCATACCTTGAAGACATATTGAAGAAACATGTATCTTAGGTGATGACGTTGCTGGCTTGCCATAGATGTGATCGATTGGATCGATCGTAACTTTGTAAGTTGGGGCCCAAGTCACTGTGTTGGATTTTGTCACATTAATCGTGTAATATTACCTCAACGATCATGCATATTTGATTATCTCTTTTAGGGTTATGATATTGCATATGCCCCAGGAACTCCGACTGATTTCAGCACCCATACCAGTGCGCTCTCCTACACTGTTACTGGTTTGCAGTCTGATGTAACGTATCAGTTTGCCGTCAGACTGGCAGTCACGTGTGAGAACGCACCCTTTGACATTGTACGGGCAATCACACAGTATGGTAAGTGGGTCTGTTAACATTATCCTCCTTTCTTTCGCACTTTGCATCACCATGTACTGTTCAAGCTGAACGGTACTTTTATTGTTCATGTTTCAACCTGGGTGAACTAGTTGAAAGCGATGATGCATTAAAAAAACGTTGAGCATAACCTATCAGAATCATGCAATGTATTACGACTTGGAGAAACGTTTTGTCTCTTGACAGTAGAAATGAGCGATTACTTACTTTCAATAGATAGATCTTAAATCCTCAGTCGGACACCAGAGATCACCAATTTTGTCCAGTCATTTAAGTACTGGACATTACTCAAAGGCTTGCTAGTGCTGCACTAGGGGTTCCCTAAACAGCATCCTCACTGACATCCATTGATGCCTTTTCAAGGTTTTATTCATATCAAACATACCACATTTTCAACAATGTCGACAACTCAGTACAAACAATACTTTTAAACAAGACAAACAATAATATTATACAATGCAAATTATTATAGGTAAGCATAAATAAATATTGTAAAATATGAAAAGTGTACTTAATATAACAATAGAAAAAAAAGTACTATAATGCATTCTTGTAAATGGTTGTAATATAATGACAAAGAAAGAAAATGTGAGGTGTGGATATGGGGAGCCACAGGTAAAAGCAGAGCTTGTTGGTTAAAGGCTCCAAGGAATATGCAGTGAGAGTCCAGTAAAAATATCAATACGACAAGAGAAATAGAGGAATAAATAAAAGGGCAAACGAAAAGTAAACAAAAACTTGGGATACACAAATCAAGTGACCACCAATGATCCATGCCGATTATTGGTGGTCATTTTTATGGATTGTGTTCAGATATCTTTAGTGATCCTCACTTATTTATAGGCTCAGTTGGTAGAGCGTCTGGGGGTCGGGGGTTCAAACCTGGTCGCATCAGACCAAGAGACGTTAAAAGCTGGGATATGCTGCTACCCTGTTTGGCGTTCAACAATTAAAGGGATAGAGCCTCGTCGATCTGGCACTGCACAGCTGTTGGAGTCTTTCATATCTGATGTCTACATGTATTTAAAACAATAAAATATGTATTGTCATTTTTCAATTTTCAAACTTTTAAAGGTAAATGCTAGTTTTGGTAACGATATCAAAATGAGTTCGTACAGAATCCAATGAAATGACCACAAAAAAGTGTCTGTTTATATAAATAAAACGATTGTGCCAAAGGATTCTGGAAGAAATGGTGTAATTGCTGAGAAATCAGCAAATAAACACAGGATTCGGGTAGAGCGTCGGGCCCGACATTCAAAGCAATAATTATACACTGTCCCACGTGCGCTTATCTGTGTTGGGGATCTTCGGTGTGAACATTTTTCAGCGTAGATTTCAAGATTTTACAAAGTTCAGTTTATGTAACTGTACCAGATCTAGATCCTCGATGATAAACTGACAATCCTGGTTTTACAGACTTTCTCATGAAATCAGTGTTTACTGCAACTACCGGAATTTCTCTTTAATGTTGAGTGCCTTGATTCTTTTTTCAGACGATACGTTACCGCCCAAAGACTTGAAAGTGCAGCATAGTGACTTCCAGTCCATTACTGTGCAATGGACCTCACCGAGAGATTTCATGCCTCGTCCAATCGTAAGTAGGAAAACCATGGTCCAAAAACAAACCATGCCTGCCCATCTGGTCTTTTTCTATCTATCTATCTATTGGAAAAGTCACCATTTATTCAGATAGATTATGCAAAATGTGTCATTAATTTGTCCTTGCCCCTCGTCACATTATGGTCATGGAGGTGTCAGTTTGAGATTTGCAGCATTCAGTGATTTCATTTTGAAACAGTTATTGCTTTCTGTTTTGAGAAACTGTATTTCACAATTATATACTATAATTATAATTATATTATTAGAGTTATTATGATTATAATTATTAAAATTATTATCATAATTAAAATGATTATAATTATTATAATAATTATTATTATAAATATTATTATGATTATAATAATTATTATCAATAATATTATTATTATTATTATTATAATTATTATAATTAATAGGATAGTAATTATTATCATAATTACATTATTATAAATATTATAATTATAATGTTTATAATTATTATTATTATAATTGAATATATAAGCACATAGAGTCTTTTTACTAATATGCGCTATATAAATTTCAAATATTATTATTATTATTATTATATTCAATCTTACTTTTTCTGCTTTCATACCCTCATTTTCTTACCAAGATTGAATTTCCTTGAAACATTACAGAACATGAACTAACCAAACCCCATCATTCCCCAACAGGAATATATTTTATTCTACTGGAACACATCTCAACCTACAAATCGCCACAATATCACGGTCGATGCTACATCAGATAACACCATCTCTAAAGAGGTATCTAACCTAGTTCCTGGAGCCAACTATTCCTTTGAGGTGCAAGCCAATGTCCAGTCTGCTCGTCGCAGTGGACAAGCAGCCGCAACTACTAGTAAGTATCATTGACCATCTACCTCAAAACCACAATGTGTATGACAGGTCAAAATGTCAAAATTTATTGATTAACGATAACCTTCAGTAGTCAGCCAATCATTCAATAATTCAATCGCTCAAGTAACCAGTCAATCAATCAATGATGAATCAATCAATCAATCAGTTAGTCACTCAATCAGTCAGTCAATCAATCAGTCAGTCAGTCAGAGAGTCAATCAATCAGTTAGCAGTTAGTCATTCAGACAGTTAGTCAGACAGACAGTCAGTCAATCAGTCAGTCAGTCAATCAGTCAATCAGTCAGTCAGTCAATCAATCAATCAATCAATCAATCAATCAATCAATCAATCAATCAGTCAGTCAGTCAGTCAGTCAATCAGTCAGTCAATCAGTCAGTCTGTCAGTTACTTAGACAGTCAGTCACTCACTCAATCAGTCGTTTAATCAATTGTTAAATCAACCGTTCAATCAAACAATCAAACAGTCTATTAATCAAATGACCAATCAAGCAATCAGTTAATCAATCAATCAATCAATCAATCAGTCAGTCAGTTACTGAGACAGTCAGTCAGTCAGTCACTCACTCACTCAATCAGTCGTTTAATCAAGCATTCAATCAATCAATCAATCAATCAATTAAACAATCTATCAATCAAATCACCAATCAAGCAGTCAGTTAATTAATCAATCACTCATCACTCATATGACCACCCAATTAAATCAATCAGTCAATTGATCGATCAATCAATTAATCAATCAATTAGTCAATCAATCGATTGTTTAATCAACCAGTCAACATTTATTATTAACCTTTTATTCACCGTCTTTCTTTGCTCAGAACTTCCTTCCGTGCCAACTGAATTCCTTGCTATCTCAGAGAACGGTATCATCCATGTATACTGGGGACCTGCTGAAAATACCTGGAATAAATCATTGGTGAGTGTTTGGAGGGTTCTTTATATAACAGTAATTAGATGTTGTATACCTGATTGATATCGGTTAAGGTTTGGATATAGGGGTGATGGATATAGAGAAGTAGAGTGGCAAAGGAGAGGGAGGAAAAGAAGAAGCAGCAGTAGGAGAACAAGAAGGAGAATGGGCAAGAGAAGGAGAAGGAGCAGGAAGAAGAGGAGGAGGAGGAGGAGAAGGGGGATAATGAGCAGAAGGAGGAGAAGGAGGAGAAGGATAAGAAGAAGTAGGAGCAGGAGAAGGATAAGAAGAAATAGGAGCAGGATAAGAAGAAGTAGGAGCAGGAGAAGGATAAGAAGAAGTAGGAGCAGGAGAAGGATAAGAAGAAGTAGGAGCAGGAGAAGGATAAGAAGAAGTAGGAGCAGGAGAAGGATAAGAAGAAGTAGGAGCAGGAGAAGGATAAGAAGAAGTAGGAGCAGGAGAAGGATAAGAAGAAGTAGGAGCAGGAGAAGGATAAGAAGAAGTAGGAGCAGGAGGAGGAGAAGAAGAAGTAGGAGCAGGAGAAGGATAAGAAGTAGGAGCAGGAGAAGGATAAGAAGAAGTAGGAGCAGGAGAAGGATAAGAAGAAGTAGGAGCAGGAGAAGGATAAGAAGAAGTAGGAGCAGGAGAAGGATAAGAAGAAGTAGGAGCAGGAGAAGGATAAGAAGAAGTAGCAGCAGAAGGATAAGAAGAAGTAGGAGCAGGAGAAGGATAAGAAGAAGTAGGAGCAGGAGAAGGATAAGAAGTAGGAGCAGGAGGAGGATAAGAAGTAGGAGCAGGAGAAGGATAAGAAGAAGTAGGAGCAGGAGAAGGATAAGAAGAAGTAGGAGCAGGAGAAGGATAAGAAGAAGTAGGAGCAGGAGAAGGATAAGAAGAAGTAGGAGCAGGAGAAGGATAAGAAGTAGGAGCAGGAGAAGGATAAGAAGAAGTAGGAGCAGGAGAAGGATAAGAAGAAGTAGGAGCAGGAGAAGAAGTAGGAGCAGGAGGAGAAGGATAAGAAGAAGTAGGAGCAGGAGAAGGATAAGAAGAAGTAGGAGCAGAAGGATAAGAAGAAGTAGGAGCAGGAGGAGGATAAGAAGAAGTAGGAGCAGGAGAAGGATAAGAAGAAGTAGGAGCAGGAGAAGGATAAGAAGAAGTAGGAGCAGGAGAAGGATAAGAAGTAGGAGCAGGAGAAGGATAAGAAGAAGTAGGAGCAGGAGAAGGATAAGAAGAAGTAGGAGCAGGAGAAGGATAAGAAGAAGTAGGAGCAGGAGAAGGATAAGAAGAAGTAGGAGCAGGAGAAGGATAAGAAGTAGGAGCAGGAGAAGGATAAGAAGAAGTAGGAGCAGGAGAAGGATAAGAAGAAGTAGGAGCAGGAGAAGAAGTAGGAGCAGGAGGAGAAGGAGAAGAAGAAGTAGGAGCAGGAGAAGGATAAGAAGAAGTAGGAGCAGAAGGATAAGAAGAAGTAGGAGCAGGAGGAGGATAAGAAGAAGTAGGAGGAGGAGAAGGATAAGAAGAAGTAGGAGCAGGAGAAGGATAAGAAGAAGTAGGAGCAGGAGAAGGATAAGAAGAAGTAGGAGCAGGAGAAGGATAAGAAGAAGTAGGAGGAGGAGAAGGATAAGAAGAAGTAGGAGCAGGAGGAGGAGAAGAAGAAGTAGGAGCAGGAGAAGGATAAGAAGAAGTAGGAGCAGGAGGAGGATAAGAAGAAGTAGGAGCAGGAGGAGGATAAGAAGAAGTAGGAGCAGGAGGAGAAGAAGTAGGAGCAGGAGGAGATAAGAAGAAGTAGGAGCACGAGGAGGATAAGAAGAAGTAGGAGCAGGAGGAGGATAAGAAGAAGTAGGAGCAGGAGAAGGATAAGAAGAAGTAGGAGCAGGAGAAGGAGAAGGAGAAGTAGGAGCAGGAGAAGGATAAGAAGAAGTAGGAGCAGGAGGAGGATAAGAAGAAGTAGCAGCAGGAGGATAAGAAGAAGTAGGAGCAGGAGGAGGATAAGAAGAAGTAGGAGCAGGAGGAGGATAAGAAGAAGTAGGAGCAGGAGGAGGATAAGAAGAAGTAGGAGCAGGAGAAGGAGAAGAAGAAGTAGGAGCAGGAGAAGGAGAAGTAGGAGCTGGAGGAGGATAAGAAGAAGTAGGAGCAGGAGAAGGATAAGAAGAAGTAGGAGCAGGAGAAAGGACAAGAAGAAGTAGGAGCAGGAGAAGGATAAGAAGAAGTAGGAGCAGGAGAAGGATAAGAAGAAGTAGGAGCAGGAGAAGGATAAGAAGAAGTAGGAGCAGGAGAAGGATAAGAAGAAGTAGGAGCAGGAGAAGGATAAGAAGAAGTAGGAGCAGGAGGAGGATAAGAAGAAGTAGGAGCAGGAGAAGGATAAGAAGAAGTAGGAGCAGGAGAAGGATAAGAAGAAGTAGGAGCAGGAGAAGGATAAGAAGAAGTAGGAGGAGAAGGATAAGAAGAAGTAGGAGGAGAAGGATAAGAAGAAGTAGGAGGAGGAGAAGGATAAGAAGAAGTAGGAGGAGGAGGAGAATGTGCAGAGGGAGGTGATGGAGAAGGGGGATAATGAGCAGAAGAAGGAGGAGGAGGTGAAGGAAGAGGAGGAGAGGGAAGAGGAAGAGGAGAAGGGGGATAAGGAATAGGAGGAGGAGGATAATGAGCAGAAGGAAAAGAAGGAGAGGGAGATGGAGAAGGAAGAGGAAAAGGAAAACGAGAAGGGGGCTAAAGAGTAGAAGGAGAAGGAATAGGATAATGGGCAGAAGGAGGTGGAGAAGGAGGAAGAGGAGGAATGACTTAGATTGAAATCAAATGAATTGAAATGGAAAGAAATCAAAAGAGGTAAATAAGTATTTAAAGAAATTGAAAAGAGATGAAGTGAACTACATCTCTATTCATATGTCATACTGTGCTTTGCCAGTGTTAAAATATGAAAAAATTATTAAATAGTTGTATTATTTCAAGCATCGCGATTGGCCAATATGTGTCACATGACATCGAACTTTCTTTGTGCACTGCATGGCAGTGCAAAAGGTGCGCAACGAAAATTAACATTGCATGGGAGAAGTCCAACAAAACTTTACTGTAACTTTTTAAGAATTTGTTTCTGTGTTGCTATTTTATAAAACAAATAATGCACTTGCTCTGTCGTGCGTAAAAGTAAATGCAGACAAAGCTCGGTTTTTCAGACGGTGCACACTGGGCGCCTGCCGCCAGCTGCTCGCGCACAGTGCCGCACCTATCTAAAGAAACCTCGCGTGCTCTGCATTTCCACTAATGCACCCGGCTGCATGCATTATTTGTGTAATATATAATGGAATGGTTGCAAATGATATGAGAAATGAAATAAGAATTTAAAGTACATGAAATGGAATGAAAATGGAAGATTTGTATATTTCCTCAATATCATCCAGGGCTTTGCTGTTCGTATTCAGAGAATGGCAGATTTGTTCCCAGGCCAGGACGATATCTCCTTGATACCACCTGAAGCTCGACAGAAAGTGGAGAACGATGCCTCTCTTTGGACTATTATCGGAGGAATACAGCCTTATCATTATGAGTTCTCAGCAGGTATTAAATGGAGAGTGAACTGTGTGGTCTCTCGTTGACTGTGTGTTATAAATATATGGGCCCATATTCTGAAGTCAGGTTTAAAGTTGTGGTTGAAAGAGAAATGCCAGTAGTTGCAGTAAACACTGATGTCATGAGAAAGTCAGTAAAACAAGGCTTAATTGTCAGGATATCATCGAGGATCTAGATCTGGTACAGTTACATAGCTGAACTTTGTGAAATCTTGAAATCTACGCTGAAAAATGTTCACACTGAAGATCACCAACACAGATAGGCACACTTGGGACAGTGTATTAATATTGCTGGAATAAAGACCCGACGGAAGTGACCGAATCCGCGCTTATTTTGCTTATTTCTCAGCAATTACACAATTTCTTCCAGAATGCTTTGGTACATATTTTTTATTCATACAAACAGACACTTGGGTGGTCATTATATTAGATTCTGTAAAAAGTCATTTTGAGATCGTTACCAAAACTGGAATTTATCTTTAAGTATGGGGAACCAAAAGTATCAACATTTTTATTTAAGTTGTATGTTTCTTAAGTTCATTGTGCTCTTTCCTGATTCACCAATGGTGAAGACAATCATCTATTTATACTTCCTACACAATTATGAATGATTTGAGAGCTGAATGAGCTAAAGTTTGATATCACTACTGTTAGTGATTATGTAACAATTGGCTGTCCATACTTAAACCACAACTTTAAACCTGAGTTTAAGTTTAACCTGACTTCAGAATACAGGCCTTAGTCTTAAAATAAAAGATATCTACTAATGCCACAGAGAATTAATTGACCTATAATTGTATTTTGTATAGAGAAACTAAAATGTTTTGAGAGGAAAAGTAATTGTTTTGCTATGTGGTAACATAATAATTGCGGTATAAATGTATTGAGTAGTTAATTAGTATGTTATCATTCAAGTGGGTCTATATTACTAGACTACACTAGCATTGTGGGTCAGGAAACTGGCCAGGTATGAGTAGTTGAGGACTCGAGATGGCACTATTGGTTTGTATCTGCTTTAAACACGGCCCTTAGATTGTTTAATTTGTGTATTCATTTCACCACATGAAATAATATCCATATTAACTAAAAAGATTTTTACATTTGCTGATATGAATACGTAGTAAGGAAAAAAGCATTATTGGGGCTTGTAAGATCAACTGCTGTAAGAAACTGTACAAATGTTTCAAAGAAACCTACACCAATACCTGAAGAAAATGAAGTAAGGATGTTACGAGAATTAGCCGCAAGATTTTCCCTTGGCAACAACTCAACCTGGTTATACAGTGCGTCCCAGAAAAAATGAAATCAGGATTCCCATGTCCATTTTCTTCAAGGCCAGTTGAATTACGATATTTCATTTGCATCATGGTACATTTCAATTATTCCTTTCATTTTCATACATTATACGAGACGAACAGTTCATGGATCCATGCGCAAGACAAGTTTGAAATTTTTGTGTCAAAATCAGGGGAGCGTTTCATGAAAGGACTTGTCAGACGTTTTATCCGACAAGTCCTGTTTTATCCGACAGTTACTATAGTAACAGTGCTTCTCAACCAATCAGAATCCAGGAAAGATGTCAGATCTGACAACTTGTCGGACGAAAATATTGATGAAACGCCCCCCAGGTTTCACAGAAAAATTGGACGAGATTGATTCGTGATACGACAACCGAGATTATTTGATGATTGGCTCATTAGCATTACTTATGTATATTTTGCTAATATTCTCTCACTGATCTCTGAAACGAGGGTGGATTCAGAGTAATTATAATGGTAAGTATTTCTGATGCTCACTTTCTAATGAATCATTACTCAAGGCGCTACATATTAAATAAACAAAAACATTGGAAATATTCACAATTAAAGCTATTGTTTAACTTTGTGAGCAGCCGATTTAAAAAAATCTCAAACCAAGATGAAACATGTGTACAAGTGCATGTATTGGAACTAATAAACCCTGAAAACAACCATTATTGAGAATGAAAAGCTAAAACTACAAGGCAAACCCCGATTTTGTAAATAGGTGTCTTATAGATGCATAAATACTACACATAAGTGTATGGGATGAAATTAAGATGGTGTTTCCGGTCACTTTATATTTCAATTTTTGAAGCACTAAATAATTATTTTCGAACGCAATTTTTTCTGGGCTTCATTTTTGTAACATATCACAGACACAGGTGACAAGTGTGACCTTCTAGCTCAGATTTTAAAAAAGTCAAACCAATGTTAACCAATCACTTTAAAGTCATCAAATATAACATTCATGTGAAGAAAAGACGTGGCCTTCACTAATATGATTGTGAAAAAAGGTAATATTTGACACTTGATTGGAATGTCTGAAGAGTGTTCATATTCCTGAAAGTACTTGACAGTCACACGTGACTTTCTGTGCAAATGCTTTCTGATATGCCTCAATATCTGTTGCTTTTAAACTGCCATGCGGGGACTATTTGCTAAGCTGTGGGTATCAATACAGAGCTGCCAAGTAGTACTGATTTTCCGTATTTAGTACTGAAAATAGAGAAGAATACTGATGGTTTCATGCAAAATACTGATTTCTCAAGTTTCAGTTTATGTGGTCATATGTCCTATGGTATTCCTGTGAAAATACTGATTTCCTCGCCAAAATACTGATTTTCAGCCTTGAAAATACTGAAATGTTCTTGTTCAGGTTGGCAGCTCTGTCAATAGTGTAGTAGGTTTCACGGTACACCATGTATCTTTCTTTGGCAAGTGTTGGTCCTGAAAAGGACTGTGGGTATCAAATTAAAGATGAGATTTCACTCTAACCATAAGTATTGATAACAATCATAATAATAGCAGGATTTATAAAGCACTTTTTCAATTCAATTCAATTCAAAATGGTTTATTTAGATAAAAAACTTTCATTACAGCACAGAGCCGAATTACAAAAAGTTTTTACAATATGAAAGATTGAAATCATAAGGAATAAACAAAGTGTGGCATATAACAACAAAAAATAATACAATAAAAACAAATATGGTACACAAAGAGAAACTTAAAGACAGAATATGTTCAATATGACGTTAACATCAATTACAAGAATGACAGAACTAAAGCAAAAAATACAAAGTCATAGATGAGACATACAAATTATGCAAAAAAAGTACCAGATCATATACAATTAAGGTATAAATTAAATACATGAATACACAAGAGATGAAGGATAAGGAGAAAATATAGGCAGAGAATACAAAGCACTGCTATTAGTATGAAGTTTATAGTGAAAACAAACTTGTCAATTGTGAAATATTTCTCTAAAAGCGGGTTTCCTTTTTTGTGGGATGCACTGTAAGTATCAGAGATGTTGTATTGTCTTTTTTTTCAAAAAGCGTTTGAAGAAAGGGTAGAAAACTAATTATTACAATTGTTGAATTTAATTGTATGAATGTGCAAAATTGCAACATCAGCGCACAAATCAGCGCTGAATTAATTCTGGGGGATAATAATGATAATTGTTTCCATGTTATTTTCTTAAAATCAAGATATCCATATTGCACCAATTATACTTTGTGCGCTGATGTTGCAATTTTGCCCAATCGTACAATTAAATTCAACAATTGTAATAATTGGTTTTCTACCCTATCTTCAAATTAGATAAGCTAATAAAGGCAGTAGTTATTGGATAACATCTGTATACCAATAATAAGTATAATTGGTGCAATATGGATTTATGTGACATAGATATGGTGCCTGATTTTAAGACTTATTTTGTCTTCTTAGGCTCCCCCACAGTAATGTACATTTCTTTGAATTACTTTTGATCAACTCGGTTCACTTTCCTTTTTCAATTATGTTTGTTTCCTTATTCTGTACATATTTGTAATGTTTTTTATATTATTGTGGAAATAAAATGATTTGATTTGATATCTTGATTTAAAGAAAATAACATGGAAACAATTATCATTATTATCCCCCCAAAATTAGTTCAGCGTGTGAAGACACCTATATGATTGCCTGACGAAATGATATCTCAATTTTGTTTGTATGTAGATCTTAAGCCTGATCTCTACGCAGTAACCGTCAGTGTTGATCAGTATATGGGATACTACGGTGAAGTGGCTACAATGCAGAAAGCAAGCCAAGGAAAGGGTATGTATTCATTTGTGAATATCCTCATTGTTATATGGGCATGGTGGCTCAGTGGTAGGGTGCCCATCTCATGGCTCGGGAGGTCGTGGGTTCCATACCCGGCTGATTCCATAATCCATCCAAGTTTCAAATGTATGCTTAAGATAAGACAGGTATATTGTGTTTTATGTTTGTTTATCATATTTCCATTGCTATGATTGTATTTTTAGGGTTTTGTATACTGTTCTGTTGGAAATGAGAAAAAAAAGGCTGTGGCTGAGTCAGCAGATTTTAAGTCATTTTAAGATTTTAATAATGAGACATTCTGCCTTCTATTTGCAAAAATCATCTCTCTAATGGAAACACCAATACATCTAAAAACTCTAATGAGTAAAAAATGCATTCAATGACTACTATGATTTTGTAATATTGTAATGTTTGATGATACTCAGGTGTAATTCACATTACTGACCTTTAACCCTATCTAGGCCGGGGGGCCCTCAATGATTCGCACAAATATTCAGTGTGCGAAATTTTTTGACCACGCCGCTTGCTGATTATTTACTTTCAAGTCTCGCACATCTTTTGAAAAACAAAAGTCCAATGCTGATGCGCGCTTTTGTCCCATTGCGCCAAATTGACACCTGTTGCCGTGGTTATCCACGCTATTCTATTCACGAGTCCACTGTTTTGAGTCCACTCTTCAAACAGTGGACTCATGAATAAAATAGCGTATCTAACCATGGTAACAGGAGTCAATTTGGCGCACTGTGGCAAAAGCGCGCATCAGCATTGGACATTTTTTATACACGCACCAATACGCGCTAAAATTAAGCATAATTTATACAGGAAATCTGAATAAACCATGGATTCAACAGTGGGATTTCAAAACCATCTTTGTGAATTTGGGCCAAAGAGTTTCTACACCAAAAATTAGAACACTTGGAGCTTTATTTAGGGAATCAGTGGAAACAGTATGATTTTGCATACTAATTATGCATAAATTAGCATAATCAATTAATAGCGATTTGCATGAAGTAAATTGATACAGAATTTGGTAGATTATGTCCCAGGCAACCTGTGTGCCAATTTCCGACGTGCTCGACGGCTGAGATCTCAAGGGGGGGGGGCTGGGAGGCCCCCCACCGCCATATGATCTTCCAAAATACCCCGGCCTAGATAGCTTTAGACAGACTTGAAGCACTTGAGCAGTCTTGTTCAGCAGGGCACTCACATTTCCTAACATGAACTTATTAAACCAACATCTTTATTAACCCTTGAAACCAAACAGGTGCTCCACCTCCGCATGCCATTTCTAAAAACCAAGCTCTCTACGCCGGCATTGCTGTCGGGGTTGTGGTCATTGTCCTCGTCGTCATCGTGGTCTACTTCGCTGTCCGACATCGTCGACTACAGCAGAGCTTCATGTCCTTCGCCAACAGTCACTACGACACCAGGTCAGGAACTGCCACGTTTGCCACGAGTGAAGACGACGATGGTGGAGACTTAGGTGAGTGGATCCTTGGGGGTATGCATTCTCTCTTTGATATACCCTCGGGAAAATGCTATGTGTGGGACTGAAATGAAATATCCGAGGGTAAGGGTTAAAATTTAGGGGAAAGGCGATTTTGGTAAGTACACATATCTAATGTAAAGCAGATTTTACACAGGGGAATATGTAATGTAGAGAACAAAAGAAAATTTGTCTATTATCAACATTATCCCTTTATGAAGATAATGAATAAAAAGAGTCATTTGACTGTTTTTTTTAAATCATTGTAATGACTATTCTATCTCTAGTAAACAAAACTTACCATAGATATTCCTTTCAAAGTTAAGCACTAGATCAACACATGTGTACTTTTTTTGACGTCCTAATATCACCTCCACTGTGACTTTCATTGTTTATTAACCCTTTCATGTCATCTTGTACCTGTCTTTCTTTCCTTTCATTCATTCATTGACCATGATCAGAATTATTAGCTGAGCTTCAAGGTAAGACTTTCCGTCACTGTTGGTGTAACAGCTGAATAAACCCCCTCCCTCCTCCCAATGAAAAAAAAGAATGACCCACCTCTGGGATATACTACTTGGGGGAAAAAACCTGGGGGGGGGCAGTCAAATATATAGATGTACACACGCGTGACCAAGAAAACGTGTTTAAAGGGGTGTTTTTCAGTTTTGGACGCGGTCCGCGTATGGATGCTTTAAGGGTATCAAAAACACAAATTAACAAGAAAAAGGATGGTTTTGAAAGACTGGTCATTGGTCAATCGCAGGATCAAACTTATTTAGGGTGTTTTTTTCCCCTGAAAACTTTTTTTTTAAAGACTGTTTTTTTCCCAAGCTTTTTCCCCCGAGGTCGTATTTTGGCGACATCTTGTTTAAGGGCCAAAATGTGTAAATAAACCCTGCAAAAAACCTGTTCAGGGGGTTATTTTTCACACAGAGAAAAACTTGTTTAGGGGTTGTTGGGATATTTTTTGGTCACGCATGTGTACAGCAATATATTTGTCTGGCCCGTCCGGGGGAAAAACTAGATGTTGGATTGGTTGATTTTGCTCCTGAAATGCCCAAAGGAGCCCCAGGAAACCTCCATTTACTGAAGTGTTTCATATTTTAGCAGTAGGCTGTGAGAAGGCCCCTCCCCCAAAGAAGATTTTTTTTCACCTGGGATATAGCAACTTTTATACCAAGCTTGAGTAGGGTGTCTCTTTTTGATGCTCTAAAGAAAATTTCAAGACCACTCTGAGTTTTCTTTATACAATAAATAAATAAATAAATAAATAAATAAATAAATAAATAAAAACATCTTGGCTTCCTTGCTAGAGTTTACATGTGTCTGCACTGTTAAAAAAACATGATTTTTACAGGGAAAAAGAGAAGATTTTGCAGAAAGCAATAACAGAATCATTCTGTAAATTCATAAAACAGGAATACGTCTGCAATTTAACAGAACATGTCTGTTTAAAAAGGGGAAAAGGGTTTTCTTTAAGAAAATTTGTAAGGTTCCATACATCAAATACCAATTTCCTGTAAGATTACGCAATCTGGTAAGATTACAGGTGTTCTCGAGACTATGCTGCAGGAACTTCTTTCATGTTAAGGATAAATTTTCTAATGTGTGATTGGTTTGGTTCTTAACCTATAGTTCGAATCAGGAAATTTATGATAGATCAGTGCTTCAAACGTGGTTATTCATGCTTTGGCTAACATTGAATTATTGACCACATTTTGATATCCTCCTAGCGGGTTGGATCGCATTCGATAAAAGGCTTGTTATGATAACAAATGCACAATTTTCATTATGTGGTGAAAATCGGCCAATCAAATTAAAGGATTTCAGTAGCTTTAAACTGTTAGTTATTTTGTCATTGTAACAAGTTTTATGAAACAAGTCCCTGATTTTTTAATGGTTTGTAGATTCAGCCGGAGAGTGTTATAATAGCGACAACAACCACTCTGCACAAACTATTATTACTTCTTCCCCCAAAATGGCAATTGTGACACCTAGATAAACTCTGTTATCTTGGCATGTGGGTCAAGGGGGAGGGTTTCAGCTGTTAAACCAGGTCTTGAGCACTCGACTAGCATCTTGCTTGTACCTTTCTCTTGCCATGATAGACATCTCCCTACCACAAATATGTAGTTCAACAGTAGAGGGCGACATATCCTCCTACCTGTAATGGTCTATTATTTGATGTGCTTGGAGGACAATAAATGCAATGTGTCTAATTCTGTTAATAGAAAATGGACAGTTAAGCAAAATTTCAGTTCTGATGAAAGAATCTTCTGGGATTGTTTCTGAAGCAAGCTATAAAGTTTTGTATGAATTGAAAAAGGAATGGAATAATAATAATAATAGGCATTTTTATATAGCGCCATCTATCTAGAAATATTCTATTCTGAGGCGCGTTATTATTATTATTACATACAAAATTAAAATTACATACATTATTATTATTAATACAAATTCTTTCCTCCAATAATTGAAGAAAATATGACAGTCCTTGTGATAATGTCATTGAAATAATAATCCACACTTTGCCACTCTCCACCCAGGTGTTAAATGAGTACCCGGTAGGATGTGAAAGCCTATATGTACATGCAGTATGCCTAGCAATTGAGTCTTGGAACTCTTGTTGGAATGCTCCCCAGGGAGTGGAGAAGGTGCATACATTGTATGTGGGCATGCAACGATCGGATGACTACTGGGGTAATAATATGTCTGTAAAGCGCTTAGAGACATTGTTCCGATATATTAAGCGCTATATAAATGCGGAATATCATTATTATTATAAATATACTGCCCGCTATTGTTGACTATCATATTTGCGGTAGGGAGAATTGATGGTCTCATTTAATGTGACACTAGTGAGAATGATAAATTTGTAATTGTGAGTTGTTCTTTGTTCTGGGCAGTTTTGGGCCACTGCTTTAGCACTTCCAAAAAGTACTCACGAACACACTGATGGTATGTAAGGACTTTTGTAATGACGATGATGATGAAGAAATCAACTCAAAGTGGAATTGAAGATATTCTATTAATTGTAAACATAGCAATAATTACAGCCCCTGGTAACTATCAGTTAATTCGAGGTGCAGGATCAAGGCCTTTCTTTTTATAAAAAAAAGAGAAAGATATTCTTTCTTCTTTGCTGTTTTTCTGCCTTGTGTATCGTTGTTTTTGCCTCTTTTCATTTTTTTCATCCTCAGTTTTCTTCCATACTTGGAAAGTCATAGGGGATTGTTGCTCCCTGCAAACTTATCATCACAATCACTGAATTTGAACAAGAAATTGAGAAATATATAATTCTACTTGCCTCATGAGTTTTATTTAAGCATGGTTTTGAACTCACATTAATACCTACAATAGAGAAAAAGAATATAGTTGATGAGAATATAGGAAGATCCACGATATGTCACGTACCCATGCAATGCTCTTTTTCTCATCTCCTCAGGCTTCTTTTCAGTTGTTGGTTCATGAACGTGAAGCACACAATTCTTATCACATTTAGTGCAAAATGTGCTCTATAAAATTCTGAAGCAAAATCAAAGGCACTCTTTTACTTTAACTTTTATTGCTGCACAAATCTAAAGTGTTTTGAGCTGAAAACACATTATTTTTTAGAGAGTCTTGGGTTTGATATATGTTTTAGAGAACATGCTTTGATGTGACTTCTGAATGCAAATTTACTGAAATAATTACTTCGGGGGAAAAAAAAGAGTGCTGTGAAACTCAGAGATCTGTTTTACGCGTATTAAAGCTCAACTAAACTCCTCAAGAAAGTTTGGAAATCTGACTTTGATCAGATTTCCAAACTATTTTTGCTTGTTTTGCAGCTTTTAAATTCAGACATCATCCAGCACTTTTTAATCCTGTTCTTTTCCTAATGGCATGATTATAACAAGCATGGTATCATTTAAAGAGAAATAAATAATCTTGAATGATGTCAAATATGCATTGTGTTTGATTGGAGTTGGGAGAAATAAATGGCCAAACTTAGATGTCCAAATTTTTTTTGAGGGATTTAGTATTATTTCTACCTTTGATCGATTCATTTCTAAATATTTTTTTTCTATTATACTTAAATAGTTGAATTACTATAATGTTGTTGTTTTAGCTTATACAGCGCTTATACTATAATTTTGTCAGCATGGTAGTCTTTATTACATAATTCGTATACTTTTTTTTTGTAGGATGTTATACATAATTTCCCCTTTATGATATCACACATAGCCATAAGAAGCAGTTATTTTTTCTTTAGATGATTTTAGAATGCACAAAGTATTGCCTGATATTTCACAGTTATCCTGGCTGTGTTTTGTTTTGTTTTAATTTTGCATCGTGTGTGTTTGTCTGTGATTTTTGTTGATGTTGCATGAAGAGCATTTTTTATGTTCAGATTAATTTTAAATGTTATAAAGATTGTCCTTTTTCTCAACCAGAGGTAGTTTCAACTGTGATGTTTATTTTCTTTATAATTTCTAATTCTTCATTCAAAGGGCAACTGTCATATTGAGTTTGGTTTAGTCAGTTGGGGTCCTTTAATAGGCGGGCAAGGGGGTTCTTCTTTTATTTGGCATCCAGTCAAATTGACTCTTTCTCCATAATTGATTTGCTCATGTGCTCAAGGATAGTTTTGTTACATGTACCTTTTTGATAGAACAATTTGAAATTTACATGTAGTGCGAAAGTTTGCTATAAACTATTGATTATCTTCTTGTATATTTATATGTAACTTGTGTTTTTGTACAAAGTGGAAACGCCTTTGTGGTATGCATTTTGTCAAGAATAAAGTTGTCAAATTACTATTCTACATGTACATACGACCAGTAGCGGACCGTGACCCGGAGGAGACAAAGCATGGGGGGGGGGGCACTGCATTGTTTGTGAACTATGCCGTGCCCCCCAATGCTTTGTCTCCTCGGGGTCACGGTCCGCCACTGCATACGACACATGATCAGAATTTTGCTTTCTCGGTTAGAAGCTAAAACATGTCAAGCAGTTCAGGAATTGAGTAGGTGTTATTGAATATGTCTGTGACGTATCGCTTGTAAGAGCGTAATCTGTTTATCAAAACAAATTATATTATTTTACAGCTATCAACTAACATATCCAGGGGTGGTTTACTATCAGTACAGGTAAAAAAATACACACATGAACTGATTGTGCTACATGTGCAAACTATTGATAAAAGAGTTTTTTGCAATCCATTTAAAATTGTACTGTGGAGAAGGTTTACAATTCACCATGTGTAATACGAAGAAGGGAAGGAAATACAGGCAGAAAAATTGAGATTGAAAGACTAGATAGGAATGAAAAGAAGAAAGTAGAAGTATTCTTTTCTTGAAAGTGAGTGAAGTCCTGAAAAGGACTGTAAACCAAATGAGAAGAGCTGAATATGGCTTCAGTAGCGATGGTTTGTGTAGTAGCAGGATGAAGTGAAGAGAGGTTACTCGACGTGTCGGGCAGGTTGACTGTCCGTCTTCAGGAGTGAAGACTCTTTTCTGCCTATAATAATAATAATAATGATAGTACATTTCTTAAATACGCATAACACCTACAGGTCTCTATGCGCGAGTGACTAAATCAAACATTCTGGAAGAGGTGGTTTCTTAATTGAACTTTGAATTTCTCAAGCTGGGTAATATTTCTTAATGTCGATGGAAGAGAATTCCATTGTGCTGGCGAAGCTTTCTGGAAAGCCCGATCCCCATATGATTTGGTCTTGACAGTAATTTCAGAGAGAAGATTTTGTGAGCCAGAACGGAGATTATGCTTGGGTTTATGAATCTGGACAAGTTCTTGAAGATAAGCAGGGGCATTACCATGAATACATTTGAATGTCAATATGAGAAGTTTATATTTGATCCTTGATCGAATGGGTAGCCAATGAAGGTCAGATAAGATAGGGGAGATGTGTTCAAATTTTCCTTTTCGAGTTATAAGTCTTGCAGCAGAATTTTCTATATGTTGTATATTTCCTTCCCTTCTTCATATTACACATTGTCAACCGTAGACCTTCTCCACGTTTCAAACTCCACCATGCAAACATAAAAAGATCATCCAATTTATACATTTGTAGTCATCACAAAGTTATTGTGTGGATTAAAAAAGCAAAAAAACAAACGTTTTAATTCAGCTTGAAATTATAATGATTGATTATCTTCCAAACAAGTACATTGTACATCATTTCAGAATCGGCAGGAAGATTTTTTTTCCAATATCTTAACTTCCGTCGTTCTCTACATATCTCAAATTTATATTGAGACTTACATGGTTCTGCCATCCACCTTTTCAGGTGACAGCAAAATCTCATTTCTATTCTTCCCAAAAAATGTGCTTACTCATACCAGATATTATTGATACTATAATATAACATTTTGTTTCAGTCTTTTTGGCCTATATAATTACTCCATTGAGATTACAAAGTTAAGAAAAAATGGTAATCCCAAATTGCAGCTACATCAGGGCTTCATATTAATCCAAAGCTGTTGATGCCATTTTTAAACATGAATTGTTTTTCACAAGCCATTTCACTTTATGGATTAATCATGCAAACTAATGGGGGGGGGGGTACTTGTATGCCCCCCCAAGGGGACTACAGTATTAGATTAAGATTTGCTGTATGTATAAAATCATTTCCATGCTTATGCCTACAGAATTATACAAGTTAAAGTAAATTATCTGGGATTTAGATTGATAATAATTCCATTCTCACTTTACATATCAGAACGTTTAAGAAAGTACCAAGCCCATCTTATACTTATTTTGGAGCTTCAGCTAAAGTTTCACCTTCATACAAATAAAAAATCAAATTTATCATTCCTACAAAATTCTATTTATTTATTCAAAATATTCAAGTTATCTGTAATTTTATCATAATTTCATTTTATACTGAAAAAAATATTACAAAGCCTTTTAAAACTTCAATCCTTCAGCTGAAATATCATCTTCAGACATAATAAGCCAAATTTATCATTCCTAAAAATTCAATTCAATTTATCTGCAATTTAACAATAATCATTTAAATCATACTGCAAAATATTTAAAACCAAGGATGAAATAAACACCAATCATTTGTGAATACTATCACCTACATTCCTCACTCCATTTCAAACCAAAACAAACTTCGTGCACGTGCAAAATTTTGTGAATGTATCAAAATTGGCAGTATTTTTTTTTTTATTGACAAATTTTCACTTGACACCATGCATACCCCAAAGAGTGTAGGCTCAGTATTTATCCATTTTAATATCTATCTGAGTCTGTTCTCCTGGTGACCATTTCCTACAAGTGGTTTATCATTGACTATTTGTTATAAGCTACTGAAATCCTTGCATCTGATTGGCTCAGAGCGAATTGGTCTGTGAAAATCACCGACTAACTGGTTTATGAAACACCCCCTAAGGGGTTAATTGCAACAACCACCCACTCAACTTCATCATTATGTCATGATTTGTGTAAATTAAAGGTAAATGCTAGTTTTGGTAACGATATCAAAATGAGTTCATACAGAATCCAATGAAATGACCACCAAAGTGTCTGTTTGTATAAATAAAACGTTTGTGCCAAAGGATTCTGGAAGAAATTGTGTAAATTAAAGGTAAATGCTAGTTTTGGTAACGATATCAAAATGAGTTCGTACAGAATCAAATGAAATGACCACCAAAGTGTCTGTTTGTATAAATAAAACATATGTGCAAAAGGATTCTAGAAAAAATTGTGTAATTGCTGAGAAATTAGCAAATAAGCAGGGGATTTGGGTCAAGCATCGGGCCAACAGTCAAAGCAATAATACACTGTCCCACGTGCGCTTATCTGTGTTGGTTGTCTTCAGTGTGAACATTTTTCAGCGTAGATTTCAAGATTTCACACAGTTCAGTTTATGTAACTGTAACCAGATCTAGATCCTTGTTAATGTAGTGACAATTAAGCCTGGTTTTAAAGACTTTCATGTGAAATCAGTGTTTACTGCTGCTACTTTCATTTATCTTTAATTGTATGTTATCATATAAGAATGAAGTAAATTAATTCTAGTAGGCATAATGGTAGTTGCAGAACAATAACCAAATGATAATGTTTTGTTTTCCTTTTTTATTTGTCTCTTTAATTGCAGGTTCGGACGAAGATCAGCCGATGATTCGCGGTTTCTCCGACGATGTGCCTCTTGTTATTGCCTAAAACCTTCAACAGAAATAACTCTGAAAAGAGATTTAATCAGGATTTAATTGTTTGATTGAGATGAAGTCATTTGTGTAGAGTGTACAGAGAAGGGTTTGTTTACACTGCCTAAATAGTCATATCCTCCCTGGGTCCAGAGCACTGTGTTTGACAAAAAGAGACTGAGAATATTGCACAGTATGAACACTCTATTCTTCACCATATTGTCTGGTAATGGATTTCTTCAGGTCAATGTTCACAGACAGATTATGAAATGCTTATTGGTAGAAATATACTATAAATAAAGTACATAAAACATTTAACATTACTGCGATTCTAATGATGCACAATTGAAAATGAACAAAAGGGGTGCACAATTGAAAATGAACAAAAGGGCACTGTTTGCCACAAATTGAAACAGAAAGAGATATAGTGCAATTCGCTCAAGAAATGTGGCTAATTAGACAGTGTATTTCAAGCTAAAATATTTTTCCTTCTTTTCTTTTGGAACACAGATATATATATATATTTCTTGATGATTTTTTAAAGATGATGAATCAGTACATTCCTAATTGATTTAGTAAAATAAAAGATAATTGTGATTTTGTATTGCTTTTTGCAGATTTTCTTGTATTGTTTTTTTTTTGTCTTTTAAAAAATGAAAATGTACTGATTCCCGTGGTACTAGTACAGATCTTGATGTTCTATTTTTAGCCAAATTTAAAATAAATGAGCAAGTTGAGTACATGCGACTGATGCGAGTACTATTGCATAACATAAAGTACTGGTTTAAGTAAAGTTCAGAATCTTTATTGATTGTTACAAGTTGTGGTTCTTATTAAACTATGGAATATCTCCTTACGTTCGGGAAGAGAAATGTGCTTTGTATACATGATAAAGGTCGTCAAAAATAATCAAACTTTTTCTTTTTTTCTGACCATGCATTTATTCCATGGGTCATTGCAATCCTTTTAAGCTTGAATTGTACTGCAAAAGAATGTAGATCAATAATAATTGTTTATTGATTTGTGTGATTTAATGTGATAAAAAACAAAGCATCAATTCTAGCATTATTGAGCTAGTAAGATATAAACATAAAGATTATTATACCATCAAAAGTACTAGTATATGTATACTTTGTGTGAAATCCCCAATTTCTTGTTTTTGTTTTGAATTTGAAGTTTGATTTTGTTGTCCTTATTGTAATTTTGTTGTCCTTATTTTGTTATTCACATTATTTTTTTGTGTTTATATTTCAGATAATTGTCTATTTTTTCCTCTTGATTTTTTGTATATACATGTATTTACCCAGATTTTTAAGAATAAAAAAAATTCTTGTGATTAATAAAAAAAAGGAAATATATGTGTTTGTGATTAGGAGTAATAAAAAAAAATCAGCATAAGATTTGAGAGAAGTTTAGTCACATTTAGAGAATGGTTTATGTAAAGCAATAATATTCAGATTTGGGTAGATCTGTATTACCTGAAGTTATTCAGTTAATTTAGAATTGCTAATTGATAAGGCTTGCAATCAGAATGTTAAACTTTCGCTTACCATCAATATTTTTCTCATAGCTCATTAGGAATAATGAAGTGCGCTTATAAATTATGTAGGAGAATGACACTAAAAATCAAAGGGAAAATTTGTTTTCAAAGTGCATCTAAACTGCATATCAAACAATTAAACAAGAATACCATATGTGTATGTTTTTAAATTCATGTATTGATTATATGTAGCAATATTGATGTGTCAATGATTGTTTTTGCCATGTGTAATTTGACATGAAGGTAAATAAATATTGGCCTATTGGAGAAGTTTTTCCTTGCAGTTGTAGCAGTAGCATATCTCTTTAATTTCATGTGTAACCCCCTTTCGCCCCCCATCCTCCCCCTATTTTTAAGCTATTGTGAAAAAGTAACTCTAAAGAAATAACAGTTCTTGACAAGTTTTACTTGGATGGTAACATCAATAGATATGTTGGGTATATAAACATAATACACACAGATTTCTGTTTGAATACAATAATCAAACCATTATGATATTCAAGCATTTTTGAGGTAAAAGCAATTATAGCAAATAACATAATAAATTTGAATCAAACATATTTAGTGGGACATCAAAATCCATGCAGATAGCTTGGTCCAATCAATCGTAACCCTATTGAAATCCATCAGTGTCATATTTTTTTCTACAGGAAATTTGTAAAATGTCCTTTGTAAACAAAGGAGAACACACCAAATTGTCAAGAAATCAATGAATTCATGGATATACATTCACATCTAGAAAAACATGCATTTTGTATGTTGACTTTGCTGGCTTACCATAGTTACAATCAACTGCAACTCTTTGTAAGACGGGGCCTCAGCAATCAAGTGAAAATTTACAACTGATTGCCAGACTTATGTTGAATTTGGGACCTGATACTAACTTGCAATTGATTGCAAGTTTCTTGCAACTCCCCCTCGACATTCCTTTTTTATTTTTATTTTTGCACCAGAGTACTTCTGATAAAGCCTCGGTGTGTAAGAAGAGATATGCTACTGCTTAAGCCCATCATGCAGATTTAGTTTTAATATGAAGGTATATAGGCTGAAAGATCCTACAAAATTAATTGATTGAGTATCGTTTTCCCTGCGGGATCATAAGGCACTGCCAAATGAGAATAAAATATGTATTTTTATCATAATTTTCACCAATTGTGGATGAGTGATGGGATTCGAGAACTTCAAAAGAATGTATAATTTTTTTTTCAAAATATTACAAGTGCATCATTTTGGAACTTATAGTGTTCATTCATTTTTTTTCTATAACCAGGTCTCATATTTGTGTTAACTGATTGCATAGTTTGATTTTTCATGTAGTCGTGAGGATGTACATTTATTACCAATTTTGCCTACTCTATCAAAAAGCTTTATATATTTTTGTAGATTTCACGTATTATGTTTTGTTACCTTAATATACTCCTTTTGGCTTTTCACTTGGAGACGAGAATCACCCTAATACTTAATGTTATATGACTCAGATCTAGCTGTAGACTTGAGTGAATGGAAAAATATTATCAGAAGGAAGAGATATGTTTACACAATGCTCAGAAATGTGATGTAAACAAACATTTATGCTCTATGAATTACCAAGTAAGTTTTTTTTTTCTTCATAATCCATCATCCAGTTGAAACCCCTCATTTTCCCTGCTTACAGTTCAACACACTGCAAAAACTCCGGTGTTGATTTAACACCAGCCCGAAATCTATATATGTCCACACCAGAGAAGTGTAAACAACACCAGTTTCGTTTTGGTCTAACACAAGAAAGGTGATTATACAACACCAATTAGTATTAAAACAGCATCGGTTTGATTCCAAACTGGTGTTGTTTCAATACTTCTCTGGTGTGGACGTATATAGATTCCGGGCTGGTGTTAAATCAACACCGGAGTGTTTGCAGTGAAATGTAATCATTGTATTCTATGATTATCTCTCATGGAAATCATCTATGGAAACATGAGAGGTATACACCACATTTTCAGCTCTTATTTCATTCAGCACTCATTGTTAGAGCACAGGTTCTTGCAGAAATACACACGGGCCCGTATTCTGATAGCAGGTTTATCTTAAACTCACGTTTGAAGTTGTGGTGTAAGTATGGATAGCCAATTGTTATATAAGTCACTAAGAGTAGAGATATCATACTTCAGCTCATTTGGCTCTCAAATCATTCATAATTGTGTAGGAAGTATAATAGATGATTGTCTTCACCATCGATGAATCAGGAAAGAGCACAGTAAACATAAGAAACATACAACTTAATAAAAAATTTGATACCTATGGCTTCCCATACTTAAACTAAAACTTTAAACCCGAGTTTAAGTTAAACCTGATTTTAGAATTTGGGCCACGATGTTTAATGTCCTGCTATCGTCATATAAGAAACCTCAGAATTACATGCATATTTCTATTTCTTACACAGTTTCCAACAATGTGTTTTGATATTTTCAAAATTTCTATTGCATTTAGCACAGGTCCCCATATTACATTTTCTAGCAGAATAGATTCATCATATATATTGGTACAGAATCTGTGAGAATGGTCTTTCGTATTACTGCTATTATTGAAGCTAAAGAAAATAATGTATATTGTTATGTTGGTGGTGAGTTTAATATGATTACTGTTCAGAAATGATTGTTTTAGTGGTATATTGCGGTATAGATTCTCTATTTCCATTCGCTACTCAATTGAAATGAAGGGATTTATCTTTTATATGTCATTGCATACCAGACAGATGAAATAAATACACAGGTTATTGCTCGTAATCTTAACTAAGGTTTCAGACACTTGCGTTTGCTTTGTTTGAGTTATACTTTGAGTGAATGCTAGTACAGTGTTTGAATGTTTGTGATTGACGTACTAAAGGCCTGGTCACACCGCCCGAGCGTTGTTGGAGCGGTAAGGAAGAGGGTCGAATTCCGCTCAAAAAATTGGTGAAAAAAAATCGAACACAAAAATCGAAAACAAAATAAAAACAATCGAAATCGAAAATGGTGAACGGTAGCGAGCGGTGATGATTTTTTCTCTCCGCTCCAACAACGCTCGGGCGGTGTGACCAGGCCTTTAGCATGCCAAGGTTGTATTCGGCCGTGCACTGTGTGTCGTATTCGTGGTGGATGAGCAAATCTAATTTTTATTTCAATTTCACGAATTTGCATAAACTATAACTTTCATTACGTAAAGAGAGAGAGAAGGGGGGGGGAGAGAAAACGACCCAGGCTATGATCTCATTTTGCATTTTTGCCCAACCCCGAAAGAAGAAGGCGAAGAAGAAAAAAAACCCAACATTTTATTCTATCTATTGATTGTGTATTGTCACGGTCGTTCTTCGTCGGTGTCATTGAGGGGGGGGGGGGGGGTCATCAACTGGGTTAGGAAAACCTATACCAATAGAAACTGACATTGGTTCTCATGTCTGGGAGTAACACTTGTTCTGATTGGTCGCATTCATTTGGCGTTCCCGCTGCCTTGGTTACCGAGTCGTTTGTTCTCAATGAGGATGATCGCTTTTTGTCTCTATTAAATTAAACTAATAATTTTACTATGCGTCGATGCGAGAAAGGAGAAATATTTAGACAGAAACATCCGCAAAATAATATTGGTAGAATTACTTCATTGAATGCACTCAGCGCTGCTGACAAAGGGGGAAGAGCGAGCTTAAGCCGGGTAATAATTTTGCGCTTTGTTTCCTCTTGCGAAAAAAACCCGGCTACGTAAATTCAGCTTTCTTTATCATCGTCGTCGTCGTCGTCGTCATCATCTTCATCATCATCATATCATCGGCCTTATTACTTTCTTCGAGACTTGTATTTAATCTGAAATCGCATTGTTTTCCAGAAAACGAGAGGAGCTGAATAATTGATAATTTACACGTTTAGTCATTTACACACATCAAAATGGTAAGTTCAGATATTTATACATTGCCCGTTATTCTACATATCTTTTTTCAGACGTGCCTCTTTTTACTTTTGTTACACTTTCAAATGTAGGCCGATATTTACCTAAACGCCAGATAATGCGCAAGAAGATACCGTGTGTTAAAATGAATGAAAAAAAGTTGATGGATAGTAATTTTTATTTTTTGTGTGTGTCACCTTATCTCTGTTTACTGGTAAGTTGTGAGTTTTAAGTCAAGTTATGACATCATATCGGGGATATTTAGATCTTCCGTTTCATAAAGAATATCATAACTTATAATAATGTTTTCACACATCTAACATGAACCCCCTTTTTATCTTCATGTGTTGTTTTGTGTTATGTCTTTAGAATTCAATAAACTATAGAAGAGGATGTAATCTTATAAGGTTCTTTAATTTTTAGAGTTAAAGGCCTCCATTTTTGTATGTTTTTCTGGTTTGACCCTCTGGTTAACTGGGGTTATGATCATTTTATTTTTTATGTCAATTTTCTTTTCAGGAAATTCACAAATCTGCACGCGGCCTACTTCTATTGGCGTGCGTCATGGTATCTCTATCCATGACAGGTAATATATAAGCAGTTACTTGAAATATATATATTTTCCAACTAAAGATGTTACAATCATCACCACCACCAGTACCACCACCATCATCATCATCACCACCACCACCACCACCATCATCATCATCATCACCACCACCACCACCACCACCATCATCATCACCACCACCACCACCACCACCATCGTCATCATCATCACACCACCACCACCACCACCACCATCACCACCACCACCACCATGATCGCCACCACCACCACCACCATCATCATCATCACCACCACCACCACCACCATCATCATCATCCACCACCACCACCACCACCACCATCACCACCACCACCACCATGATCGCCACCACCACCACCACCATCATCATCACCACCACCACCACCACCACCATCACCACCACCACCACCATGATCGCCACCACCACCACCACCATCATCATCATCACCACCACCACCACCACCACCATCATCATCATCACCACCACCACCACCACCACCATCATCATCACCACCACCACCACCACCATCCTCATTCACTGGCCCACAGATGGGGAGGGGCGTGGGGGTCATGACACCCTCTCCCACAAAAAAAAATGAGAGAGAAAAAAGATGAGATGAAAGGAAAAGGATGAAATATCATACATATTCCTGGAAATTAAAAAAAAAAAAAAAAAAAATCGATTTTTGCTCACTCGCTAACTTGCTTGCAGAATTTGACCAAAAAATCTACCCCAAACGCCATGTCTGCCCCCTAAAAATTACTGGCTCATTAAGCTATAGTATCTGCTCTCCTAAACCCCGGTATCAACATTGTTATTAGCAAAGGGTGGGTTTGGGGGGAAATCGCTTCTCTTTATTTCTGGTTAATTATAGTTGTATGATTATCATTACTCTGTTTCGTTTTTTTCTCGCTCAAATAGCTGGGATCTCGGATCCCGAAGTCAAGACCAGACCAAGGAGAGATTTATCGTCATCATCATCGAAATCATCGACGGAGATGACCCTCCCACCGGATGTATCATGCCGGTCTATAACCGGCCCGGGGGAACAACGATCAGACTCCTACCAAAACTCAGCCCCACCCCGCCTGGTAATATGCCTGCCATGTATAACGTTGATCGTCATATCATATGCCGTCTACCAGGTTAGTTGATATTCTCTCACCCCACCATTCCCCACCTCTCCAACCCCCCCCCCCTCATCCTATCTCCTTGTTTATTTTCCTCGTCCCACACAATATAATGTTTCTCCTATAAGGATTGTTTTACAGTTAGGATGACCTGTCTCGTTTAAAAATAAAAATGAAAAACAAGTTGTGTTGGTTTTCGTGGGTGCGGGGACGTGTGGGTTTGTGTATGTGCTTGTAGAAACCAAATTAAATGACATACCTTTGTAATTATGCGACAACTTTTTAGGGGTGCAAAATTGTAATTACATGCCTACCCGAGAGGACATTTTCGGACAGAAGTGGATTTGACAACATTCCTCGTGTACTCGTGAAATATGCGGATTATTCAATTGAGGTCTGCATAATTTTTTTTTCATGAGTAAAAATGCTGATTTTGGGAAGGTTTTAAGACTTCATTTTACCAGCTGGATCTGAGGGACAGAAAGAGTCATACCTAAAAAATAGAGAAAAAACCTACCCTGCAAAAACAACTTATAAGAAAATAAGTTGCATCAATATTAATATTCAATACATTAAATCAGCTGTAAATACAATATTTTGAATAAACAAAATTTGAATAATGAGAGTTTCATATGATAAAATGCAAAATAATACTTTGGGATATTAATTTGCTCATTAAATATTCATAAAGACTATAGAACTCTGTTTCAGTGAGAAAAAACAAATCACAAATAACTTGTCATTCCTTGTCTGTTTTGATGAAAATTATATGAAATATAGAATTATACAAAATTATGTATATTCTATTTATATTTGTATTCATATAATCTGTATCATATACACACGCACGCATAAGTAATTTCTGTAATTTTATTGTCTGGTCAAATATTGAAGTTCTGTCATTTAAAAAAATTACGGACTTCCATTTCATCTGCGTTTGTCTTTATTGGAAAGTACACTGCAAAAACTCCGGTGTTTAACACCAACCCGGAATCTATATATGTCCACACCAGAGAAGTATTGAAACAACACCAGTTGAATCAAGCAGATGCTGTTTTAATACTAATTGGTGTTGTATAAACATATATCTGGTGTTAGACCAAAACCAAACTGGTGTTGTATAACACTTCTCTGGTGTAGACATATATAGATTCCGGGCTGGTGTTACATCAACACCAGATTTTTTTTCAGTGTAGGCTTCTGATTTTAGTGATTTCTCAATTGCAGACTGCTACAAGGACCCATGTCAGAACCTGGTCAATGGAGCATGTGAAGAAACAATAGATGGGCAAAGATGTGTTTGTTTACCAGGCTACATTGGAATTTACTGCGAAACTGGTAAATATTACTTTCTTTCTTGTCAAACGAGTAAATGTTACACGTTCACTAACAGCCTGCTAGAATACATGAAGGTCCGTATTGAACAAGGGAGGGGGGGGGGGGGGTGAGGAAAGACTAGATATTTATAAATGGAGATAATATTAAAATTAAAAGCAGACCAAAAAATCTGCATTAGGGCTGTAGTTGGAAGGGTTTATAGAAATCAGCAGAATTTAGATACGGATTGAATGCGGTCTTGGTGGAGCAAAGCAAATTGGCAAAAATCAGCTATTTTATTCAGAAATACCTAAAGTCACTTCTTCTTAAAGGGAAAGACCGGTAAATGAATATAGTGAAATGACACCATCTACGTTTTGCTAATTTGCATATCATTGTACTGTGGATTATGCTACTAGTCAACACTGTCTGTTAAGGCAATATACGGTATCTGTATAAAGCGCTTAGATACGACGCGTCGTTCCGATGCATTAAGCACTATATAAAAGCGAATAATTAAGGTCACTTGGGGAAGCAGAGCAGTTTGCCACTGCCAATTTCTGAAACATGTACACCTTTGAAATGGGGGAAAGTTGTGATGGTCACTATAAACATGTTTACACTGAAGACAGATGACCACTAAGGTAGGTTGGAATGTGAAAAGTGAGATTTTTTAATGTCATAAAAAATTTCTTATCTTATTTCCGATACGATAATTTGTTTCCTTTTGTTCAATTAAAATCGTCGCTCGGATGGACTCAATGAATATTAGTATAATCATGCGAAACGCATAGTGGTCTACTTATTCTGTCCCTCGCCTTTTAGTCACAGACTGATGCACCCAAACCAGATGAGGTAATTAGTATTTTGTAAGAATTAATTCTGTAAAACGCGTGACCGCTGTAAATAGGCCTGCCAATTAAAGTAACGCATGGTAATGGCATTGAAAAAAGAATAGAGAGAGCAAATGATATTGTAAGCACGGAGAAAAGTAAGATCAAGGATGTACGAAATATATGCAGGGAAATAATCATGATCATGATTCGATTATAATAATTAGGCCTGTCATCTTTATTCAAAATTATCATCGAATTATTTATCATCAGTTCATCATTGGCGTTGTGGCCCAGTGGATTAGTCTCCGGACTTTGAAACAGAGGGTCGTGGGTTCAAATCCAAGCCACAGCGTAGTTTCCTTCAGCAAGAAATTAATCCACACTGTGCTGCACTCAAGCCAGGTGAGGTGAATGGGTACCTGGCAGGAATTTATTCCTTGAAATGCCAAGCGCGTAAAAGCTCCTTGAGCTACAGCTAGAGTAATAATATCCAAATACTTTGGAAGCGCATAGAGACGTTATTCATAACGTGGTATGTGCTAAACAAGAACTGACTATTCTTATTGTTATTACAATTATTATTGTATTATCATAAAAATCAATATATTTTGCTTGTCACTATTATAAATTTTGCAATGATAATGAGAGCAAAAGCTTTGGTGACCAGACGTGCTATGCTTTTTTTATCGATAGGCAAACCAATTTCATTAGTGATATCCATGCACGCAAGGAAAAAAAAAAAAAAAGGAATTATTAAAAGGGGACCAAAAATGAATAGATTTGTAAACCGTGGCCATTAATTATTACGTTCAATTTACGCAATTGGAAGCCAATATGAGCACACAACTTTATAAAGTTTACAGCAGGGTCGCATTTTCATGGATTTTCTAATCTCTTTTCTTCTCCCAATTAGCTTCTACAATAATAATAACAATACTTATTAAAAAAACGGCTACCACTAACAGGGGGTGTGGAACGAATTATAAAGAGTTTGGAGGAAGGAGGCTGATGTTGTAATCTCGCACATTCGTACAATTAAAATCAACAATCGTAATAATTATTTTTCTCCCCTACTTTCAAATTAGATAAGCTTATAAAAGGCAATAGTTTTTGGATAACATCAATATAAAAATAATGAGTATCAATGCTGCAAAATTGACATTTTGAATTAAAGAAAGTAACATCGAATAAATTGTCATTATTATGACAATAATAATGAAAGGCAATAGAAAGGCAATAGGCCTAATAAAAGGCAATAGTTTTTGGATAACATCAATATAAAAATAGTAAGTATCAATGCTGCAAAATTGATATTTTGAATTAAAGAAAATAACATCGAATAAATTGTCATTATTATTTCAAAAAAATTAATAAAATCCCTATTTAGTGGTTATTTTACACATTCGTATTTGGTAACTGGGGATGGGGGAGGGGAGAAGAGGAGACACGTCAGTCCCCCTCCACTGAGACTCCCTTTTTAGTAAGACGTTACTGTGTTTGTGGGCGGTGCACACACGAACGTGTGGGGGGGGGGGGGTAAAGAGAGAGAGAGAGACATAGGCATAGAGACATAGTGGAAAGAGAGGCGGATTGAGGTGATAATTTGTGCATATTTTCCATCCAAACTTTTTTTAAAGACGTGGCTATTTGTTGGGTGGGGTGTGGGTTTGGGGGTGCACGAGTAAGTGTGAGCTCGTGTTTGTTTGTTAGAGAGGTAAATGTGTGAGGATTGAGGGGTATCTACGTATTAATAATTTATATCCAGGCCGTTTTTAGTAAGACCAAGGAGTCCTGGTAAGACGTGGCTCTGTGTGTGTGTTTATGTGGGGGGGGGGGTAGGGAGTGGGTGTTTGCGATTGTTTGGGTGTTTGTGTGTGATAGTGGGAGCTAGAGGTGGAGTGAAGATTGATGGGTGTCTATATGGGCGTAGTTTCCACCCAGACTTTTTTTTTGTAAGACTTGTTTGTGGGTGGCAGATGTCAATACGTGCATATTTTCCATCCAAACTTTTTAAAGAAGTGCACTGTTTGTTGGGTGGGGTGGAGAATTAGGGGTCGTGCGTAAGTGTGATCTCGTGTTTCTGTGTTACAGGGGTAGAGTTGGTGTGAGGTTTTAGAGGTCCCTACAAATACATAGTTTATATCCAGCCCGTTTTAGTAAGACGTGTCTGTCTGTGTGAGTGTTTGTGTGGGGGTGTACGGAGTGAGTGACCGTGGGAGTTAGAGGTGTCTATATAGGCGTAGTTTCCATCCCGACTTTTTTTTTTAGTAAAACGTGTGTGTGGGTTGGTGCACACACGAGCGTGTGTGTTTGTGTGTGAGAGAGAGGTGGTATATGAGGATTGAGAGATGTCAATATGTGTATATTTTCCATTCAAACTTTTTTAAAGACGTGGCTGCTTGTTGGGTGGGGTGTGGGTATGGGGTGCGTGTGTGTGTGTGTGCGTGTGTTAGTGCGAGCGCGTAAGTGTCTGTGTGTCAGAGATGGGGAGAGGGGTGTGAGGACTTCGGGGTGTCTATACATAGTGCATAGATTCCATCTTCTAGGATTCCAAACATTATATTTCCGATTCAGATATCAACGAGTGTGATAGCAACCCCTGTCTAAATGGAGGGAGTTGTACGGACCTTGTTAATGAATACGGGTGTCAGTGTCCCCTAGGCTACATAGGATCCCGGTGCGAACTTGGTAAGATTTCTGGAAACTTAAGTGAATCAACTTCTATCAAACAATTGGTACAGTTAATTAAATATAAATTGGTACAGTTAATTAAATATAAAAAAAAACAAATATAAAATAAGCAGGCCCTATTTGCAAGAGTTGTCAAGCCATTATGCGATAGTTATGAGTTGGCGAATGAGGCGCCTTTGTGTGTACCAAATTTTATCAACCATGCTTTTGGCATTAGATTGATTCCAAACACTTTTCAGATATATTTGCTAAGCATAGATCACGACATGAAATATACAAATGTATGTAATTTATGGTTTGTTTAGATTATACATTTTAGGTTTTATACAGGTACAAGTTTTTTCTGATGATTAATTACAACGGCTACCATGACAACAACAACAACAACAACAACAACCATAATAGAAATGATTACAACATAACGATACAATGATAGTCACTTGGAAAGAGTAGCTCGTGAAACTGGATTTTTATTCACTACCAAGCACCTTTGCATTAGCTGTTACACATTGCTATCACAAAGATCTGTAATGTATGAATAAGTATGATTTCAAAAGTGACACGCAATAAAATAAATGCCTAAACATTCTTCCGTTTCAAGATTTTGAATCAAAGCCATAATAACTTTTTTTTTGGTTTATCATTATAAATCAAAATCAAAGGAGGGGGGGGGGGGGGGGCTGACCATGCAAAAATCACAATCGAATAGTAATATTTACGTTTTTGTTCACCATTCTGGAAATAATGCAGGGGCTGAAACACCCTGGTTCCATTGAATAGTATTTTGTTCATGCTTTGGTTGTTTATTTTCCCATTTCCAATTTTCCATTTCCATGTAGCGTTTAAGTTACATATTTGATGATTTAACATAGCTTTAATATTTACTTAACTACTAGTTGTTAGTGATATGTATATAAGCCGGAATTATAACATTATCATATTAAGCAGGTCCCACTGGTATAACAGTTTTCGGAACTGAAGTGGCTACCCTGGGTAAAATACGATGTTAGTGTATCTGATTACACATCATATATAATCATTATCATTATTAACATAGTAATATTAATAATCCCTTTTAAAATAATCTCTCCCTGAACTTTTACAGAAACATCCATTTGCTTTCTTCTCAAGTGGAATAGTATTTTCGCGGGTAGTTTGGAACCGAGCAAATCTCTTCTGGATACTGTTTTCACTGAACTCCCTATAAATGGTGTGGGGAATTCTCATTCCATAGCTTACGACCACGAGGACAGAATGGTGTACTGGACGGAAAGGGACAGTGAGACAATTTCTAGGGCCACAATTAACGGAACTATTCGTCAGGAAATCCTTGTAAATTTGACAGGTACACCTCGATTCAATCGTGTTTAGTGTTATATAAAAAAATATTAATGTCAATTTTTATTCCGTCCGTTTTATTAGTGGCTTTCCTTTTCCTTGCTTCTTCTTCAGCTACTACTACTACTACTACTACTACTACTACTACTACTACTACTACTACTACTACTACTACTACTACTACTACTACTACTACTACTACTACTACTACTACTACTACTACTACTACTACAACAGCTACCGTGACTACTACTGCTACTACTACTACTACTACTATTACTGCTACTACTACTACTACTACTACTACTTCCACTACTACTACTACTACTACTACAACGACGACGACGACGACTACTACGACGACGACGATTACTAGTACTACTTATACTACTACTACTACTACTACTACAACTATACTACCACTACTACCACTACCACTAGTACTACTACTACTACTACTACTACTACTACTACTACTACTACTACTGCTACTTCTTTCTTCTCATTATATTCCCCCTCATTTTCTTTTATTTGTTTCTGTTTTCGAGTCCTGAAATGCTCCCCTTGTTCTCCTGCCTTTTGCTGTTGTTGTTGCTCTTCTTGTTGTTGATGTTATTGTTCTTCTTCTTCT